>NC_136285.1:12771478-13060497 GCF_964198595.1 Lampetra fluviatilis | reverse complement strand
GGATCGTTTTGTCCTCCTTGTCCCCTTTTGTCGTCACATTGAATGTGACAAATGCCCCCTCACCCCCGCCCCCGTCCCCAACGGCGCGGCATCTCCGCCGTTGAATAGGACGTGAAAGGTGGGTGCTCAAGGATGAACGACAACAGCTGCTGCTGCTACTGCCGGCACCGGCGGCATGGCCCGCTAACCCGCTGTGCGGTTGAGATTAGCTTTGTGTGATTGCTGGTGAGACATTGTGTGGTTTCTGGTGCGACATTGTGTGATTGCTGGTGAGACATTGTGTGGTTTCTGGCGCGACATTGTGTGGTTTCTGGTGCGACATTGTGTGATTTCTGGTGCGACATTGTGTGGTTTCTGGTGCGACATTGTGTGGTTTCTGGTGCGACATTGTGTGGTTTCTGGTGCGACATTGTGTGATTTCTGGTGAGACATTGTGTGGTTTCTGGTGCGACATTGTGTGGTTTCTGGTGCGCAATTGTGTGGTTTTTGGTGCGACATTGTGTGATTTCTGGTGAGACATTGTGTGATTTCTGGTGAGACATTGTGTGGTTTCTGGTACGACATTGTGTGGTTTCTGGTGCGACATTGTGTGGTTTCTGGTGCGACATTGTGTGATTGCTGGTGAGATATTGTGTGATTTCTGGTGAGACATTGTGTGGTTTCTGGTGAGACATTGTGTGGTTTCTGGTGCGACATTGTGTGGTTTCTGATGAGACATTGTGTGATTTCTGGTGAGACATTGTGTGGTTTCTGGTGAGACATTGTGTGGTTTCTGGTGAGACATTGTGTGGTTTCTGGTGCGACATTGTGTGATTTCTGGTGAGACATTGTGTGGTTTCTGATGAGACATTGTGTGGTTTCTGATGAGACATTGTGTGGTTTCTGGTGAGACATTGTGTGGTTTCTGGTGAGACATTGTGTGGTTTCTGGTGAGACATTGTGTGATTTCTGGTGAGACATTGTGTGGTTTCTGGTGCGACATTGTGTGGTTTCTGGTGCGACATTGTGTGGTTTCTGGTGAGACATTGTGTGGTTTATGGTGCGACATTGTGTGGTTTCTGGTGCGACATTGTGTGATTTCTGGTGAGACATTGTGTGGTTTCTGGTGCGACATTGTGTGGTTTCTGGTGCGACATTGTGTGTGTTCCTCCGTATCACCCCCCCACACCCCTAGCCTACCTGGCTCACGATCCAACCCTGTCGCCCCGCTATGCTAACATGGCCACAAGCGGGACGCATTCGTCAGGACACTCGAGACGATGGGCCTTTTGGTGGTGTTTGTAAACACTTCTCACTCGCCGGGCTGTTAGATGCGGCTCAGCAAATGATGTTTTGCTTTCAGCCGGCCAGATTTTTTTTTCAGTTTAACGACTTCGAAAGGAATAAATTTTGAATGTTGGCTTAATATCGTCAGCAATTTTGATATTTTTAATGAGTGACATTAATATTGATGCTGCAGTGGTTGTAATGGTTGGCGCAGGGTTTCACAAACTCCAATCCTCGCCAATTTACTCTTTGCTATTCAGATACAAATACAAATGAACCCTTTCCACGGTGCACACGCGCGATGATTGTGAAACATGTCCCACGTGACGCGCTACGCAGTATGTGTCACGTGGAACACGTGTACACACGGAACACGTGTACACAAAGACAAACATCTCCCGTATAGCCTTAACAGACTGTTGGGGCAAGTGCTGTTAGCGAGCACCTATGAAGGCCGGCATGGTACATGAGGGGAGTGGGTGGCCAGCACCACGCCCGACCGCCTTTGTCTCCCCAGTGGCGATGTTTCCGACACACCGCACCAGTTACCCATTTCAGGCTGAGTCGACGTACACGCACACTGATATCTCAATCTTAACTTGAGCCGGCTCTATTAATGCCCTTGCAGCCTGGAATGATTAAAATTGTATTTGAATGGGAGGAGAAGATTGGTAAACGAGGAAAGACGAAGCGTGGTGGTGGTGGTGGGTCGTGAGGACTGGATTTTGGGAAACCCTGGATTGGCATCGCTACTTGCAATCCAGAGGTCACCGGTTCCATCTCCTGGCAAGACCATTCGAACGGTGCCAGTTTTTTTTTTTTAATCCACCCACCTCTGCCAACCCAGCAGAGTAAATGTGTAACGCCACATTTAGTTGTGATTGGCAGGTTTGCGTGTAGTGGGGTAAAGTGTGAGTACTTCCAAGCCCTTCAAAAACATCTAGCCGGCATGACAGAGTAGGCCAAATATACGCTTGAGGGGCCGTCCATAAATTACGTTACGCGATTTAGAACTATTTTTTACCCCCCCCCCCTTCGTCACACGGCGTCACAAAAAGTCAGACACCCCCCTCAAATATGACGTCACAAAGCTCTGCCCTCCCCCCCAAAAAAAATAAAACATGCTTCAAATCCCTTTAAACTATTGTCATTGTCGAAGTTGCGCATTTTGATGTGACGTCACATTTCTCAACCCCCCCCCCCCCCCCCCAGAGCCGGCCCAGCCACTAAGCGACCCTTGCAATTGCAAAGGGCCCCGTGGCCAGCAGAGGGCCCCCCTAGAGTCACTGCTAGCTAGTGGGTGAAAAAAATCATACATCAAAGGGGCCTCCAACCAAATTTTGCTTAGGGCCCCCAAAGGTCTAGGGCCGGCTCTGCCCCCCCCCCCCCTCGTCACACATCGTCACAAATGTCTGACCCCCCCCCCCCCCAGGTGCGTGACGCCATTCATGGACGGCCCCTGAGGCTCTTCTGCCCGCGATGGCGTCGGCAGGCAATTGCAGGTGCTGCACCTTTGCATTTTTAATTCGAACTGCGGTAATGCGTCCCGCTTAAGGTTACGTGCACTGGCCTCCGACGGAAAACCCTCCGATGGTTGCATGGGACTCGCTTGGATGCCTCGGCACCAGCAGAATCACCCAGCTTGCCAACTGGGATGGCCCAAGCGGCGTTTGTGGTATCATTATTTAGTCACGTGTCGTTACATCCTTCGGAGGTCAGCTCTTGCGTACGTTTGCATTGGACGTGATGTCCAGACGGATGTGTGCGCATGCATACAGGTACAGTCCGATCTCCTTTAAAGCCGCGTTTTTTCATAACGCGAATTGGACATAACGCGATGAAGGTATCAGGGAACACGTTTTTTTTTTGTTACAACGCGGTTGCGAATTGGAAGCAACGCGATCGATTGAACGGAACTACGTGGCAGTGCGAGTAGGAATAAGCGGTCCTACGGCTGCCTCGGCGTAGCGTCATCGCACAGGGCGGGATGCTGCTGGATTCTTCCAGATGCTAATCACCACGCGCCTCGGTCTTGGTTCAGCTTGCGCGTCTCACGCGTTATCGCGGACTGTGCTTTGCCCTACATTATAAATGATTCATCATAACGCGAGTTTTCCGAAGCGTGGTGTTCTTCAGGAACGCAACTACCCTGTTTTATAGGAGAACAGACGGGATATGAACTCGACAAAAATTTGATTCACCACTATGTAGGGTATCGTGGTTGTGCCGTACGACTCTCCGATGTGTTGTAAAATAAATGCAGGTTCTACCACGTGTCGTTTCGCTCCACGCGCTGGGAGCTTCAGGAGCAAAACGTCGGACATCGTTCCGAACAACACGTGGTACAATCCGAACAACGCATCGATGAGTCGGTAAACTTTTGTACTTTTCCCGACCCTGCAGGCATTGTGGAGCACCGTGTGACATCGGATCGCGCTGGGGTCGGGATCCAACCCAAACCACACGAAGCTGCGGTCCCGTCACCTGTCTGACCGCCTCCTCGCCCCAACTCTCTCCCGCCGAAGCTTTGCTCTGGTCGATAGGCCGGTTGAACACGTGGTTTTTTTTTATCGGGCGTTGTTTATTTTGGGGGCAACGAGTCACCGTCTCCGCGTCTCCACGAGGGTTTAGGACGGATCCCTGCGGCCGGAGTGATCAAACCGGGCTTTAGCTGTAGGTGACCATCCACCCCTGAGAGATACGGATTTAATCTGTCGTTTTTGGAAATCTCTCAGCGAAAGCTCGATTTCTTGTGTAATGCTCAGGCGGATGGGGTGGTTTGTGGTGGGAGGGAGCCAGCAGGGCTGAGATGAAACCACGGCGTAGGGTTTTTTTCTGGTTTCGCCCCCGCCCCCCCCCCCGCCCCCCCTTGTTCCACACGACTTCCCGAAGAAAGCTCCAAGCATGTGGAGCGAAACGTCGGACATCCAACGCGCGGTACAACCAGGAGAGCACGTCGGGGGAGCCAGGGCTGAGACACAGCTGGGGATGCAACCATCCCCTTGACATTAGCATCAAAGGCAGTGCATGTTAAGTTTCGACCCCTTTATGCGTAAGACATACGAGGCACAAGCGTTTCCCTCTCCACAGCGTAGCGCATTGATTTATCAGTTGTCTTATTGATGCATAGCAGTATTGACACATTTTGCCTGGAGGATAGTGGTGTCTGCACGCTTTTATATCTGTAATTTCGTTGTGTGTGTGCCCGTAATCAATGGACAAGGTTTGGTTTAATGAGTTTTAGAGGATTGGTGGCGTTGTATAGGGATGGTGATAACAAAGGCCTTTTATTCACCCAGAAAATCCTTACCGAGTATTTCGACTTTTTCAGGAGGGTGCCGCAATTTTACACAGGGAGTGATGATTAGTCCAACATGATAACAATAGTAATTAGCATGTATCTGTGCTGAACTTATTTCGCACCGTACGTAACCAACCAGGCTAATGGGAAGTGCCCATTAACTAAGCACAAACAGCCGTTATCAAGAAAAGAGTTTTCAACCGAGATGATTTGAAACCGCAAACTGTAGCTCCAGTGGCTTCCTGGTAACGGAAGAGCGTTCCAGACGGCCGCAGAAGCGCATCTGGAAGCGCGTGATGCGGTGACCCTTTTTGCAGTTTGCTTTTCTATTAAGGCCGTAGGGTTAGGCTCAGCAATACTTCACCACGCTGGTCAATATCGGGCAATGACACTGAGGAGGCCAGGCCAGGTTGAGATATATTTTCCCACTGATATTACCCACCGTGGGCCAGGAATTTAACTGCGAGTTGGAAGTGCACGAATCCACAGCTCCTAGGGTCCTTACGTTGCAGGCTTTGCTATGATTTGTCAGTTCTGGCCACCCTATAAACGTTGAACAATTAATGCGGGGCTCGCTCATTACTTATCGTTTTATGGAAAGTCACGTGTTGACGTACGTGACAGCGCAAACCGCAGGAGTAAAATGTTGTCAATTACTCCTTTTCCCAGTTTTTAAAATATATAATTCCGGAGTAAATCGTCGCTCTAATGAAATGAATCTGTGTTGTGTTCAAGCACACACACTGCGATGCAGTATTTATCGTACTGCAATGTTAACACGGAATCCTCGCCTGCCGTGGATCTGCTTGGGTTTAGCTCGTGATAGTTAATTGTGGTAATCAAGATTAAATGCAGACATGAAATCAAGCGGTCCCCACGGTGTTAAAATGGACACGTCGGCAGACCGAACTTTATAACCGTCATCACTGACGAGCAAGCCGTATAACTCACACGTAACGCTGCACCGCGCATATTAAAGCGCACCAGGTCTCAGCCATTGTTAATGCTGATGTATTATAAAACAAAATCTCCAATGCACGTCGGCACCAACGCAATTTCCAACTTTTGTGTTCTTCATTTCAATGCAGACAAATCGGAGGCAGGCGAGCAGTGGTGCAAAGTGGCGCAATGGGCTGCGATCCACGGTCACCTGAGTTCAAATACCAGCCGTGGGTTGAGTGATATCCGAGCCAAGTTCTGGGCCACCACTCCGTCAACCTGCACTGACCAGCATGGGGAAGTATGGCCACACGACCTCCCACGAACATACGTGGCGTACAGAGGCCTTCAACCAGCAGTGGATTTACCAAGCCGTGTAAATATAATTACCAGCCAGCAAGGGTAGAAGGTGATAGATAGATATTATTGGTTCTTTCGGTAAAGTCACGTGATATATATACTTGCTATTGAACTGCCAGATGTTATAGACAGGGACCCACTTTTGAAAGATGTCTCAGTTTGACGCAGAATTAGATGATACAAAGCACAAAATAACCAGCGGAGAAGCCACTGAAATGACACGCCTTTTTAGAAGTAGTTTAGGTGCAATCTAACTTTGGCGATTTCATTTACGCCCCGTTACATGCCTGCTAAGAGTTTATTGATTTTGTGTTCCAGAGGCGTGACGTTTCATGTTTACAGCGAATCTGTGCTTCGACTCCTTTAAATGAGCAAGCCATTGTCTGTATGTCAATATCGCTGCAGTCACAGCGATATTGCATAGGTCGTCTACTTACTTCATTAACGTTGTGGAAATCTGTGGGCTACAACATTGCCTTTGAAACGAGAATAAAATAACGCAGAGTTTCGGGGGCAACGGCCCTTCATCAGAGCACGAAAAAGACCAGAGAAGGGTCAAAGGTCAACAACCGCAACGTGGTGTACTCAACAAAACGTACGCATTTTTTTTTATGCAAGCGAACCGACACGTGCTTCGTGAGCTTAATCATCCACGATTCTATACATCGTAGTGGTAATGCGTCACGATTTCATACATCGTGGTGGTAATTCATCACGATTTTTTACATCGTGGTGGTAATGCATCACGATTCAATACATCGTGATGGTAATGCATCACCATTCAATACATCGTAATAAATATGCGTGGGCGACTCCCGTGAGAAGGGCACATGCGGGCAGCCGTGCTGCAAGTCGCGGGCAGAGCGGAAATAAATCTTGCAGCGCCATGCCAGAACTGTGAAGCCACCTCGGTGGCGAATGATCCGTGCTGATAATAACACCGATCATTCGCACGCCGTCACTGTGGCTTTAATAACGCCGGATATTCGTCTTCTTCTTCATCACCATCATCACCACATCTAATAAGGAGCTCTCTCTCTCTCTCCCCCCGTCTGCTCTGTTGGGCTAATCCCCATTGGTCACGCGTAGTTGTTGAGAGGCATTTTCAGAGCCGTTCGGATTGAGGTGGTTTATTATTATTATTTCTTGGCCAGATGGCTTAACGGTGGAAATTAACACGCATTGCACTTGCTTATGTGCCCCCTGTGACTGTGATCTCACCCCCGGCAAGCATCACGCAGTCTGGGCCACGTTCCCAACTCGCGCTGCTGCTGCTGCTGCTCACTGTGCACGAAACACACACTCACACTCTTGGAACGGACACAGATTTGTGCTCGCTGCAAAGTTTAATTTTGAGCAATGGGCGTGAGCTGTGATAATAGCCGGGCCTGCAGTCTCAAATGCAATCGAGCGCACGCAGCAACGTGGGCGCGGTGTACCGATTAATTTCATTTTCGGTTTTGTTTTACTCACTTCAAGCAATCGGCTGCGACGGCGGCAAGAGTTGGGTGTCCGTGCGCTTGAGACTACAGTGCAGTAACTGCACTCTTTCTCACCCAGAGCTCTTCACAAATTTTCACAGGTGGTGGGTGGGGGGGGGGGGGCTCACTGTCGCCGGTAAGACATCGTCACTGTGCGAGGGTCGTCACACCATTTGAAACCATTGGGGATTTGACAGCAGTGCGATGATGATGGGCGGGGTGGTGTCACTGTTTGTGTACTGCCAGGGGGCCGTCCATAAATGACGTCACGCACCTAGGGGGGGGGAGGTCAGACATTTGTGACGATGTGTGACGAGGGGGGGGGGTGAGAAATGTGACGTCACATCAAATGCGCAATTTAAAATAAATATAGACAACACGTTCTACTTAATTACATAGACTTTTTAATAAATGTTTTCTCCCACAACATCAGTGCAGCGCCACATTAAATACGCACTACAATGACAATAGTTGAAAGCGATTTGAAGCATGTTTTATATTTTGGGGGGGGGCAGAGCATTGTGACGTCATATTTGAGGGGGGGTCTGACTTTTCGTGACGCCGTGTGACGAGTGGGGGGGGGGGGGGGTCAAAAATCGTTCAAAATCGCTTGACGTCATTTACGGACGACCTCAAGAGTGGCCGCGTGTCAGGGGCCGCACTAAAGGCCACCACGACCCGCCTGTGGCTCGCGGGCCTTGCAATGAAGAGCACTGGCCGAACCGTCAAGATGCAGATCGCCTCGCACGGGATGTATCCTCCCTCCTCCTCCTCCTCCCCGAGGGACTCCGTCTAAACCGGGGCGCTTCGGTCCCCCGGCGAAATGAGCCGGCACGTGTGAGCAACATCGCCCCGACGGGCTTTGTGTGTGTGTGTGTGGGGCCAGGTAGTCCCGTGAGGCTTGACATTTTAAGACCCCCCCCCACCGTCACCATAGAGACACAGCGGCGCTCTTGTTACCGAAATGTTAAATGATCTCGCGGAGGGGTGAAGGGTGAGCGGGGGTTTAAGGAAAAAAGTGATTTTTAATTTGGCCGATGATTGAGTGCAGTCAAGTCGAGCCATCTCTTGCACCCGTCTAAGCCACCCGGTGTCCGAATCGCAAGGCTTGCATGAAGTCAATAATGCGGCTCAGTATATTTATAGATTTTTGTTAAAATGTATTTATATATTTATCTATATGGTCATCACCATCTCGATCCATGGGGCAGATAGCCAAGTAGGTATCCACTGCACATTTCGTCATTTGTTTCCACTTTCTTCACTGTCTTGTGCCAATGTGCTCAGGTCGTGGCCACGTCTGTCTGGCACCAATCTCTGATGTCGTCGTGGTCAAGCCGTCCTCTGTGAGGTCTTCCTCTCGTTCGTGTCCCGTCCTTTTTTCCGAACAATGTTAATCCCTTCCGAACATCGTCGTCTTTGTCTTTTCGACGTCAATACAAAATGTGTCTCGACAAAGTAACATTCTAAAGCGGTTCCGAGTGACATCTGAACTGGTCTGGGGTTCGACTGAAACTCGACAAGTTCGAGGTCACAGCGGCGTGCATTTCTCAATCCCTCTGCTCGTCCCATGCCCTCCTTGAGACTTCAGAGTGCACCTAGCTTGGTACGAGCACCCCGGTGACGTCACGGCCACTTGGTGGCAAATGTCAGTTGTGGATATTGTCGTGGTTATCACGTGGTGTCTGTGTATTCCACACACATTGTACAGTCTGCACACACACACACGCGGCACGACGCGTTCAGCTTGCTACAGCTATTGCTAACCCCTCCCCCCCCACACACAGACGATGTCACAAACACAGCACCAGAGGCAGTGGCACGCAATGCGCGAAAACCGGGACAGCGACTTGCTTCGTCACTCAGAGCGTGCACATTGGCAAGCGACTCCGACATCCCCAGCGCCTTTCTCTTTTTTATTTTGTCTTGTCGGCACGCTCCGCGGTTGACATGTGCTACGCGACCAGTGTCACGAGGTGCGACTCGGGGAGCTGATCGAATCCGCGTTTGGCCCCTTGAACTCAATTGCCCAGAAGCGAGCCGAGCCTTACGATTAGCACCGTTGGCTACATACGGTGCGACAGAAGTTCAACGTGCTGGACGTACGAAAGAGCGCGCAGAGGCAGAGAGCAGCCACAAACAAAAAACACACTTTATCCGAAATGAAGAAAGTTTGATAATCTTGCCGATCGTTAATAATTGTCAAAAAAACAATCGAAAACTTGGATGTTTTGCGTGTAGTTTTTCCTTTAGCTGAAACATACATATTTTGCCCGTCAGTTACTTTTTTTGCCTGCCTGTAAAAGACCGTGCGACGTTTCTGCTCCCAAGTGTGCGAATGCCTCGTGCACGTGGCAGCTGCCTGCGGCTTCTGTAAGAGCTCTTGGCTGTGAGTTAATTTTCCTTTATTTAGAAGCTGGTGAGAAATCGTTGAAAGAGCGCATCTATTTTTCAAAGGAAACCTTGGGTAAATAAAATCGTCGTTGTGTCTCCCTGTTTAAATGGCGTATTTTATTATAGTACAATAAGTATTTTAGTTTTAAATAGCAATCGCCGTCCATTGAAATTGCATCCGGCATTCGCTGAGGAACCCCAGACAAGCTGGAAGGCAGCCAGGTGGTGAGTTGGTGCTAACAGTTGCCCCGAGCTCTGCAGTCCTCCATATGTCAAGATGTTTTCAGCCAATTAAATGCGTGTTTATACACGTGGGAGGACACCCACGCGCGTGAGGGGGCACTACTCTATCCCACCTCCACCTGGCAAGCAAGGGTACGGCACCTCGATGCACACGGGGAGGGAGCTGGCAACATTTGTGTGATGCAACAACCCCTTGCCTCTACAGTGCTCGATTACAGGCAGGCCACGGCCACCACCAAACCGGCAAAGTACTATGCAGTGATTCATAATGTGAGGTTTGTTGGGTTAGATCGCGTAAATATATAAATGTGTCGTTAAGCCCGCCACCACTCGACACAGCCAACTAGTGAGGGTTGTCACGTAAACCGAACGTGCCAATTCGTCACTAGTACAGCAACACCGGTGTGTTGGAGAGCCAAGCCACAACATTCACAATCTGAGCACGACTTTTCGCCAGTAATCACAACTAGCTTCATCAGGCGCCAGACAGATTTGTGGAGAAGTCCACCCGTTTCAAAAGGCTACTATGCAGTGGCCGTCTGCATTTTCACACTGTTATGTCAAACGTGGTCGTGGCGTCACGTCGCTAGCCGAATAATCTAAGTCAGGAGACCCAGAGTGCGGGGCATCACCCTGTGTACTAGAGAACTGTCGGTGGAACGTTGACCTCATATCCTTCTTGGATCCCTGAATAAAAAAAAAGCCCTCCCACTATTTTAGTCGACACACTAGAGGGCGCTGCAATTTCTCACAAGCCCTGCTGCAGAGAAAAGTTGGGTTGCATTTTCAGTATGTAGAGTTGAACACGTAGGTGGCTTCCGCGACCTATATTATCCATAATATAGGTTTTATGTGGGTTATATCGCGTAAATATAAACGTGTCGTTAAACCCGCCACCACCCGACACAGCCAATTGGTAAGGTTTTCTCACGTAAAAAAACGCGCCAATACGTTACGATTTCAGCACACCGCTTGTGTGATGGAGAGTAAATGCACAACATTGAGCAATAACCTCTATTGTTCAGTATATATACTAATGATCAGAGCTGGAATTGAGTAAACATTTCTCCGACAAAAATCTACGAATATAATTCGGTAGGGGGATTGTGCAGTCCATTAGTGACCGGGCGGAGACCATCAACTAAGTGAACTTAAGAAGCAATCACAGACTTCATCGGGGGTGGCCCAGACCTGGATTGGAACGCAGGATTTCAGCAGTGTCAGCTCAGCATTTTGACCCCTTGGCTGACCTGATCACCGGAAAATATATTTATCACGTGTTTTCTTCCCTTCCACCTTTAAAACGGTTGCAAACCCAATCAAGTGGGTCGTCCTCTGTGTATTCATTTTGTTTTTTAGCCGTAACACACTCTCGGTTATTCGAGTGCACGCACATTGGAAATAAATGCTTCTGTCTTGTCTCGCTAACGGAACCTTTAGGAGGCTGTAAAGGGTGAGCGAGGGAGCCGGGGTGATTCATGAGGGCACCTTAACCCGACTGTTTGCAAGAAGTGTGCCCTTTTAACCGAAACATCCCCCAGGGGGGAAAAGCACAGCCATCGGAGAGAAATGCCACGATGAAAATTTTCCCCGCATCATTTTATTTCCCGCTTTAAAAAAAAAAAGAATCTTTGGACGCGATAAATCGAGCGGCTTCTCGCGCCCGACTCCACCCGACATTGCTTAGCAAAACGGGGAATAAAAACACAAATACTGGGGCGATGCAACCCGCTGGGTCACACGGCGAGATGCGAGGCAATTGCAAAACCGCCCGCCGCCGCCGCCGCCCCTGCTAACGAATGGCTGCGCTCTCTAACGACACTGATTTCGCGCAATGCGCCCATCGTGGCTTCGTCGAGACGTGCACACGGCTAATGAAGTGCGCGAGCTACGAGAGGCGGCGGCGGCTGCTGCTGCTGCCACCCCGCCGCGCCCGTTGCTCTCCGCCGCCTGCTGATGGCGCCTCGTTTTATGTTCCATTAACGCTTCGTTGCGCAGACTTCATCTCTCGTCCGCGCGTACCCGGGAGGAGCGGTGGTGCAGTGGTTAGCATCGCAAAACGCAGATAAAAACACGGCCGCCCGAAGTTCGATTCCCGTTCGCCGCCAATAATGCATTTTGGCGAATTCTTGAACCGGTACTGGGACTCCCGTAGGTCGACTCAGCATACAAAAAACTCACGTAGAACCTGGTGCCGTGTGGGACACAAAGGCGACTAGCGTAGTGTTAGCCACCAATCCGTTTGTGTGCCGTGCCGGCCTTGTTAACAGCAACCTACCCCGAGAGTCTGTTGGAGGCGACATCGGGTATCTTTGTGTGCGCGTGTGTGTGTGTCTGTGCACGTGTGTGTGTGCGCGTGTGTGTGCGCGCGCGTGTGTGCGTGTCTATATATAGTCGACCCGTGGCACCTGCTGGGTCTGCCCCGTGACCTCCTGCCAGCGGGCGTTCGACACTTCACGTGGCCTCAAGGTGCACATAGCCTGGCACAAGCGTCGTGGTGACGCCATCGCCGTTGTTGTGTTGTATATATAGGAGTGGTAGAGTAGCGCTTAGGGTGCTGCGCTACGAACCTGTCGACCTGAGTTCGATTCCCGCTCACGGCCAACATATCAGTGACAATTATCTGAACCGGTCCTGGGCCTCCCCTAGGTCGACTCAGCCTCACATGGGTACCTGGTGCGGTGTGTCTAAACATTGCTACCAGGGAGACAAATGCGGCCGGGCGTGGAGCTGGCCACCCACCCCCTCGTGTGCCGTTCTGGCCTTCATAGGTGCTCGCTAACGGCACTTGGCCCAACAGTCTGTCAAGGTTATACGGGGGATCTTTGTCTTTGTTTATTATATATAGGAGTCATGCGTCCCAGTGCGGACGAGTCGGAGCTGTGTGTGCTGTCGCTGAGCTTCAAGGCGAGTAAGCAAACAGCGTCGCACGTGTCGTGGCGAATGTCTACGCGCGTCCAGCTGACGCATCCAATCCCAAGGGCGAGAGAGCTCGTGATGGTGTTTGCAGAGCGGGTCCAGTGCGCACGACGAGGTGACGGAAGAAGCCTTCTATAGAGAGGGAGAGAGAGAGAGAGAGAAAGAGGGGGACCTTCATGGCTGTACAAATATGAGGCCAGAGAGGGCATCACCCAATCCCGAGACCTTTTGACACGGGCAGTATGTGCTCTTGCCACTTATTACTCGTCTGAAGAGGAGTGTAAATAATGTTGTTCATAATACTTGTCCTTTGTCTATCCAGGAAGAATTCAATCGGTCTTAGGATTTTAAAAAAACTGATTAATTCAGAACCTCGTGCCCAATGGATGTCACTACCACAACCAACCGCCCATTGGCCCCACGATTAACTAATTCCAGATAATCTCACACACTTGATTCAGTCACTATCATCCTAATTATAAAAGCAATGCCCATTATTTACCCAGGAAAGCTTCAATGAGCATCGAGACTTGTTCAAAGGAGGGTCCTGCATTGCGATGTTTGGTTAATTATATTAATGCATACTCTTAGGTTTTTTCAGTATAGTCACGTAGGTAAAAAATATAATTAAAATTAATAAAAATAATAGAAATAAAGTAATAAATCACGACGTTTCGGAGGCAACACAAGTCTCCGTCATCAGGTGGGACCGTCACAGCTAGATTTACTGTATCAAGTGAGGCAAAAATTCCAAGATACAAGTTCTTAAATACAAGTTAAGGGGGGAGGAGGGGGGGGGAGGACGGGCTTATCTGAATGGAAGAAGAAGGGTCCGGAGACCATCAACTCGCTGCGCTTGAAAATCGGGGTTTTAATCGCAGGCCGTTGCCTGGAGTCGAACCCAGGCTCTCAGCGGTCCCAGCCCGGCGCTCTCAGGTTCTTAGCTTCCCAGGCATCTAGGCAAGTCAGCCGGTTTAACGCTCGCAGCCACGGGGAGCGCACCACCGGGACCAGTCGGCGGCTTACAGCCACCGACGTGGCGGCTGGGCTCCAAGTCAATAGGCAATTTCAGATCGAGAAGTTCCTCTCCAGCGCATGCTGTGGCTATTTACCCCCCTCCCCCCCCCCCCACTGTGAGCAAAGCCTCGTGGTTGCTCCGGCAGGATGTGCAGCACGATGTGTGGATTGTCAAGATTGCAGGATGACAGCACCGACCGGACTGGAGTAGGTTTAGTTAGGATCCACGCATTATTTTGAAATATACAATATTTATTTTCTGTAAGAAAAATTGACCCCTGCTTAGGATTTTGTTTTGTTTTAGCAGGCTTGCATTTGGATGTTCGGCCGATTCCATAAATGAGTGGTTTGGCATGAGGGAGACCAACAGGAGCACGCAGAGAAGACCCACACGTACAATGTCGCCGGATCAGCTCAAAGCTTTGCAAGACAGTGATTTAAACGATCCGCCCTTGGAATGCCAACTCCTTGCCACCTCACGGCTCAAGCCTAGACCACCTGGTGCACTCTTCTATTGCAAGCCCAGCAGGTTCTCCTCTGCCAGGCATTTGTCAACCCCGACGTAGCTTCCAAGGACTAACGAGATTGGGCGCGTCACCACAGTACGCACGATACAATATTCTATCTCGGCCTGCAAATGTATTATTTTCGCTGTCGGTGGTAATACTTATTGACTGAAATAACAAACAAACCTTGTCTTGTATTTGATAGCCTTGGCAATAAGAATGCTGAATATGTTGTGCCCTTATCATGAAGGTTAAGAGAGAGAAAAATGAAATCGGCCTTGGAATTCACTGAGGTGCCGACCCAATCAAAGCTAAACTCTGTTGCATTCAGGCATGCAGCCTGTGGTGATGGAGCGTATTGGCACGAGGTGGCATGAGAGTAGACGGGAGGGCTTGGGATGGGTGGGACAGGGAGAACGGGTCAAGCGGAATTGAGAACAAACCTTCTGGTGGAGGCATACGATGGTTCGTGGAATTGTTGACATGCCACGCTTGGGGTGTTGTGGTTGTACCTACCTGTTCTCCTATGACGCGTGGTTTAATAACGCGTTTTGGATATAACGCGATGAATGTATTCGCGATCGCATGTATATATAACGCAGATACGAATTGCATATACGACGCGATCGAGTGAACGGAACCACGTCGCAGCGCGAGTAGCGATAAGCGGACGTGCGGCTGCCTCGGCGCCGCGTCATCACACGAGGCGGGATGCTGCTGGATGCTTCTAGATGTTACCCGCGTGCCTCACTATTTGTTCGGCCTGCTGAAGCATCTCACGTTTTATCGCGGACTTTGCTTTACCCCTATATTGTTTATTATTTCCCATAACGCGGTGTTCTTCAGAAACGCAACGACCGCGTTATAGAAGAACAGACTGTTGCAAGCCTTTTGTCAGTCCTCTGCTGCTTGAGGGCCTCCCCACACATTGTAGGTTTGTGGAGGTTTTTTGATCATGCTTCACGATGCTGGTCAGTGCGAATCGGTGAAGGTGTGGAGCATAGACGTAGGGGCATAGTACAATGCAACAATGAACATTTCTGCTCTGCCCTCTGCTGTCCACAGGATAACTCAGCAGCAGCCTATACACTTTGATTTTCTGTATGGTGATCGCTCATCCAACCACGATACAGAATCAATCCTGCTCTGACTCCAAGTGATTGTTGTCACAGGTAGTCATAGGTAGTTCTCACTCGCAGAGAGAGAGAGAGAACGACTCATAGGCGCGACAAGCGGGAAGTTGTCCACAATTGCCCAAGCTCTGTGATCCTCTCTATATATGGACAATTAATGTGGTATTGGACAATTAATGAGTGGTTTCCTGTCACATGTAAAACAGAGCATCCAGAGGAAACCCATGCGTGCGAGGGAGAAACACTCCACTCCATACAGATGGAACAGGTGGAGTCCACAGCTTTGCTGATCACAGCGGCGCTAATGATGTAGCGGGTTCTCATGAGTCGGTCTCAGGATCCCAGCGGTGTTGCTGATGTCTCGGGAAGAGTAGGCCAAATAACCCTCGAGAGGGGCCCTCTAGAACTCCCTTCGGTCGAGGCTCACCAAGATCAGTGGCGTGAGCAGGACAGTGACAGGGCTGCACTTTTACCTTTGCCTGATAATAAGTTACAGCACTGTTCAGTGTAATGTAGGGAGTGCAACATATTGTGGTTTTGCCACCGTTAATATTTTATTTTGAGACGTCGGTCATGCGGCTTGTTATGCATTTCTTTTTTGGTGCCAATTCGATCGCTCTGCTCACACGCTGAGAGGAAGGCGGTGCAGGCCTGAAATTGCTTGAGAAGGCGCCGGGACGAAAGCCCATTAAAACAAAATCCCCGCCTCAGGACGTGGCATGACCATTATTACTGTCACCTTTATTTGAGGCCCTCTTTAGGATTATGCGCACCGTGATAATTATTTTAATGTTGCCTTTTTTTTTGACCCTTCATTTTTTTGTTTCTTCGGAAGACACAATTTCTAATTCACTTTTGAGTTTGGAAAGAATACGTAAAAAAAAAAGTTTGTGATACATGCACAGTACATTCATAATTATCATCATCATCATCACCATCAGGCATGGTCAATCCAGTGCTGGATGAAGGCCTCACAAAAGCCCCTGCCATTCATCACGATCCTACGATGCAAGAGTTTACACAGCACCTGCACACGAGCAAATGTCATCGCTCCATCATCTGCGTTGGACGCCTTTCGTGACATCGTCACAATGAGTGGATTTATCTTACTCGGCATTTAAAGGGAAATTAAACACCTCAATCGTGGAATGATGCCCTCACTAATTCTTCAGTCTACTATTCAAAGAGGGTAATAGAGCCAACTTAAATAATTCAAGACCCATTAGCATCGTATCGCACGTATATACACAACGTAAATTGTTGCCAAACACAATTCTTCTACTCATCCTCATTCGCTTCCTTCTTCTTTCACCACCTTTCTTTCTTTATTTCTCCTTCTTCCGTGCGGCTGATGTAGATGCAGAGCAACATCTCCAATTTCACATTCAGGTGAAGTTCATTGGGAACGGAACAATTGGAAATTCAGAAGACAAACATTATTTGTTGCTTGCCATCAACCACATACCGTGCAAACTATCAGGCTTTGGATAAGGCGATTGAATATCTCATACCCTTTTGCTTAGCCTTTGTGGTTTAAGGGAATGAATTTGACTCGGTTGTAACGGATGCAATCATCAAAGCTCTCACAAAGCTCTCACAAGCCTAGGTCTAAAATAAAAATAATTTGAAGTTTATAAAACAAAACATATCCTGTATATTAGAAGGGGAGTCGGGGCAAGGTGATTCACGTTCACCAAAGTTATTCGGCGACCTAACATGAGGACTAAACGATTTGATCACATCCCCGATGCAGCAACAGTAGTAGCAGCATATGTTGGATCCCGCCTTGTGAGTGTAAAACTCAGAGATGAAGAGTGATGTTAAAACGTATCTATATATTGAACTTTCATATACAAAGGGAAGAAAAATCAACTGATGTTGGATTTGAAGGCTCAAGGACTTGCCAATGCTGAACAGCACAATCGTGGCACTAATCCATAGCCTGAAGGACGTGTTTGATTTTGAAGGTTTTACGCTCAAACTTTATACCATTTAATTTAATATGCTCACGATCGCGTATCTTTAATTATTTTTATGGAACGTGCATCTTTAAATTTTCACCCGTAACAATATCTCCCACGGAATGTCTTTTCGAAAGCGACCATGTAGTTCGTGACTCGAACAGCATCACGTGGGGCGGTGCAGGTGCCCAACGAATCGCCAAGCGCCGTCTTATTTCTGCACGAGTTGGAATATTTCTGAATGTGTTTCTCTCTCTCTCTCCTTCCCCCTGCTGTTCCAACAACGCTGTTGGCTAACGGTACAATATAAAAAAAAAATCGAACGAGCGGCTCGCATAAGTAGCGCAACCGCCACCCCGAGAATCTCCGCTTATTTTTCCTCCGCCTCTCTCCCGCCTGCCAAAAAAAAAAATCAATTGCAATTCTGTCGGTATCTGGGAATCGCACCGCGTGTAAAGGTGTCCGAGCGGGCGTGCACTGCGACTCCACGCGATCGTTTTACGGCAGCGATGAATGGGGCACGCGCCCCGCTCATCAGCCCAACGCGGCAAATCGCTCAAGAAGCTGTCTCGTGAAAAAGACCCCGAGACGAGCAATCATCTCCTTCTTTTTTTGGCCAATCAAGACCTGCACTTGTGATCAGGCAAGCAGATCAGATTAGGAAGGAGGAGACATTCAGTTGGGTTGGGGTGGGTGGGGTGGTTGGCTGGGTGGATAGGGTGGTTGGGTGGGTGGGGTGGTTGGGTGGATGGGGTGGTTGGGTGGGGTGGTTGGGTGGGTGGGATGGCTGGCTTGGTGGGGTGGTTGGGTGGATAGGGTGATTGGGTGGATGGGGTGGTTGGGTGGGTGGGGTGGCTGGGTGGGTGGGGTGGTTGGGTGGGGTGGTTGGGTGGGTGGGGTGATTGGGTGGATGGGGTGGTTGGGTGGATGGGGTGGTTGGGTGGGTGGGGTGGCTGGGTGGATGGGGTGGTTGGGTGGGTGGATAGGGTGGTTGGGTGGGTGGGGTGGTTGGGTGGATGGGGTGGTTGGGTGGATGGGGTGGTTGGGTGGATGGATCGGGTGGTTGGGTGGGTGGATAGGGTGGTTGGGTGGGTGGGGTGGTTGGGTGGATGGGGTGGCTGGGTGGATGGGGTGGTTGGGTGGGTGGATAGGGTGGTTGGGTGGGTGGATAGGGTGGTTGGGTGGGTGGGGTGGTTGGGTGGATGGGGTGGCTGGGTGGATGGGGTGGTTGGGTGGGTGGGGTGGTTGGGTGGATCGGGTGGTTGGGTGGGTGGGGTGGTTGGGTGGGTGGATAGGGTAGTTGGGTGGGTGGATAAGGTGGTTGGGTGGGTGGGGTGGTTGGGTGGATGGGGTGGTTGGGTGGATGGGGTGGTTGGGTGGGTGGATAGGGTGGTTGGGTGGGTGGATAGGGTGGTTGGGTGGGTGGAGTTATTGGGTGGATGGGGTGATTGGGTGGATGGGGTGGTTGGGTGGATGGGGTGGTTGGGTGGATGGGGTGGTTGGGTGGGTGGGGTGGTTGGGTGGATGGGGTGGCTGGGTGGGTTGGGTGGTTGGGTGGTTGGGCGGGTGGGGTGGTTGGTTTTGTGGGTGGGGTGGTTGGGTGGATAGGGTGATTGGGTGGATGGGGTGGTTGGGTGGGTGGGGTGGTTGGGTGGATAGGGTGATTGGGTGGATGGGGTGGCTGGGTGGGTGGGGTGGTTGGGTGGATGGGGTGGCTGGGTGGATGGGGTGGTTGGGTGGGTGGGGTGGTTGGGTTGGTGGGGTGGTTGGGTGGGTGGGGTGGTTGGGTGGATAGGGTGATTGGGTGGATGGGGTGGCTGGGTGGGTGGGGTGGTTGGGTGGATGGGGTGGCTGGGTGGATGGGGTGGTTGGGTGGGTGGGGTGGTTGGGTTGGTGGGGTGGTTGGGTGGGTGGGGTGATTGGGTTGGTGGGGTGGTTGGGTGGGTGGGGTGGTTGGGTGGGGTGGTTGGCTGGGTGGATAGGGTGGTTGGGTGGGTGGGGTGGTTGGGTGGGTGCGGTGGCTGGCTGGGTGGGGTAGTTGGGTGGGTGGGGTGGTTGGGTGGGTGGGGTGGTTGGGTGGGTGCGGTGGCTGGCTGGGTGGGGTGGTTAGGTGGGTGGGGTGGTTGGGTGGGGTGGTTGGCTGGGTGGGGTAGTTAGGTGGGTGGGGTAGTTGGCTGGGTGGGACAGCAGATAGGAGCAGCGGTGGGCGAGTGAATCTGCTCGGCTGGGACGCTGCTATGTGTCGAGCAGGCAACCAAAATAACAAGAAGAGGCATTTTTTTCGAATTCGGTACAAAAAAAAACCCCGCAAAATTTCACAGAGCCGCAATGCCCACGCGGTGAATACGAGGCGGCGGTCCTTAATAAATAACGCGACTAAGCCGGTCACTTAAAGAGCCGCAGGCTGCCGACTCCCTGGGATAGGCGTGCACGCAGCCCGCAGCGTCGTCGTAATCACACAACGCGGCCTCCTCTGCACCTCGGTGAAGGTGCAGAGAGAGAGGTGGGGGGTGGGAGAAAGATGCCCCGTGATATTGCCAGCTGCATTGAATTTCTGGCGTCCCACGTTGTACTTTCGTTGAGCTGCACTTTGACACTCGGCGTTGGTTGGCGTGGCGGATTTGATACGTGCACTCGCTCGGAGAGTGAAACCTCTTCAGAGCTCTCTGAAGCTGCGCCTCGCTTAATGGGAGCCGTGCAGTTTTTTTAGTTGGGGAAACGAAGTTGTATCCATGAGCGGGCATGCAGAGGAGACCGGCAGGCTTTGTCTCTCCTATAAAGAACGGTGAATTCTTGATTTAAAGCTTTCGTGACTGCAGGGATTCATATTATTGGTTCTTTCGGTAAAGTCACGTAGAAGTAAAATAATAAAGTAATATAAATATATTATTTATATTATAATAAAATAATAGAAATATATTATAATAAAATAATATAAGTAATATATTTATATTATTTTATTATAATATAAAAAATATATTTATATAATTATATTATTTCCCTTCTACGTGACTTTACCGAAAGAACCAAGAACATAACGGTGAAGTCATTTAAATCTCCCAACAAGGAGGCAGGAGGTTGGGGGGGGGATACTCCCGCGATGTAACGATTAGCAATCTGGGACTTGCATCACAGAAGGTCGCCGGTTCAATCTCCAGGCGCGGCAGCTGAAACAACGGTCCAAGTTCCTTATCCTCCCCAGATCTCTCCAACATGGTACAGCGCGGTTCGCTGGTCGGCAGGTGGCGTGCGGTGCGGTTCCGTGTTGCCAGTAAGACCAACACGTGGGGCGCGGTGGTGCAGCGGTTAGCACGCTGCGCTAAGAAACCAGTCGACCCCAGTTCGATTCCCGCTCATAGCCAACGCCAGTGACGATTGTCTGAACCGGTCCTGGGCCTCCCCTATGTCTAATCAGCCCCAAATTAATACCTCATGCGTTGTGTAAACATCGCCACTGGGGAGACAAAGGAGGCCGGGCGTGGTGCTGGCCACTCACTCCCTCGTGTGCCACAGTGCCGGCCTTCGCTGACAGCACTTGCCCCAGCAGTCTGTCAAAGCCGTCCTATAGGACAGGAACAAGCAATCGCAAAGCTGCACCCCCTTACCTTCGATCTTCCAGGGAGGCAATGCCACTTACAATCACAGCGGATATCCACACTCTTCGGCCGCGGCCGCGCATCTCCGATTACACAAAAAAAGAAAGAAAGAAAAACAACAAAACATCGGCAATCTGTCTCGCGAATGGTCTCGTCGCCGGACACGTGGCGGTCGACAAACGGTCGAGATGAAGGAGCGTGGGGCAGTTTGCACTGAACGATGATGTTCATTACAGGCCATGGCGAGCCATGTGAGAGAGAGAGAGGGGGTGGGGGGGGGAGTTTCTGTCGCTCTCGAGTCGCCTCCGTGACAGATGCCCGGTGGTAGCCCGGCTCCGCGGTACGGCCGCCGCTGACTCGGTGGGCCGTTAATGGGTCAATCTGTCAACGCGGCGATGGCACGGCTGAACGTGGCTTGTTGTTGTTGTTGAGTGTGGGCCAGCGAGTATCGTTGCTATCGCGTTGCATCGTGAGCGAGTGGTGTCGCACTTGCCATCCAGAGGTCGCCGGTTCGATTTGATCTCCCGGGCGCGGCAGTTGTGAAACAATGGGTGAAAGTTTCTGAATTCCACCCGTCAGCGATGCACTTTTTGCATTTTAACACGAACAATGATGTTGAAATCTCGCATTAACAGAGACTTTTTTTTATATATATGGTGTCCAGGGTAGCTCAGAGGTCAGAGCGTTGAGCTGTCATCGCTGAGATCCTAGGTTCGGATGCAGACAGCCGTGGTCAGTGGTTCGATTCGATC
This sequence comes from Lampetra fluviatilis, assembly GCF_964198595.1. Classification (NCBI taxonomy): domain Eukaryota; kingdom Metazoa; phylum Chordata; class Hyperoartia; order Petromyzontiformes; family Petromyzontidae; genus Lampetra; species Lampetra fluviatilis. The sequence goes on along the minus strand of NC_136285.1, from coordinate 13,038,629 downwards.
TCCCGACACGCCACATTTAGAAACGTGGCTGCGAGACATTCCCACGTGATCAGCCACTTCTTTGAGCTATCATTTGTCACCAGGGAGCTCCTGAAAGAAAAGAGCTACATAGCTTAGTGGGCCTTACCTCGTAAACTTAGTTGAAATCATCATTAGACCTCCTTTGCCAGTACCAACATATTATAATAGGGGTTTTACCCCTTTATTTCTGGCAACAAAGCTGAAACCTTTTTACGAGGAATCATGTCTGCATTAACCACAATACTTGTGGTCAAAATGCAAACAAAAAACACACTGATATTTTTTTGGCATTGACCTTGAAACTGATTGGGCCACACGAGAGACGGCTTTCTTTTGAGCCTCGCCTCAATTGGTGCTCGACCAGAGAACGCCAAAAAGCAATTTAAAAAAATATAAACAATGGGGCTAGTTCAGGGGTCGGCAACCAAAATAACAAGAAGAGCCATTTCTTTCCAATTCGGTACAAAATTCAGTATTTCAAGAGCCGCAATGCATCTATGTACATACGTACATATCGTCAAGAAGCAGCCCGTAAAGAGCCGCATGCGGCTCCGGAGCCGTAGGTTGCCGACCCCTGGGCTAGTTCATGAAATAACCACGCCTCCTCCTCCTCCACCCACCGACCCAACACTACACATGGGTTGTGTGGAGGCTGGCGTAATGTGTGGGCATTGCCACCAATTTTAAAGGCGAATGGCCAGCGTGATAGAGGCCACGATGCGATCTCGACGGGCTTTCAAGAGCTCCCTCGAGTTATTGATTTATTTTCAGAAGTTTACAATTAAGATGAAAAATAAATGAATGATATGCACCCACTATTCCTAATGCGCGGGACAAATGGAACCCCCTGCATCCGCCCCCCCTCTCTCCCCTCTCAAATATAGAAGTCAAACTCCGCCGATGCCCTTCGGCCAGCAGTGGCCTGAGACAAGCGACTGCAGGGGTCCACGTTTACTTTTCCAGACCATGACACTCTAAAGGTGCTCGCCATCGTTTTTAATGCTGCCTTAGGCATGTCCTCGGGTATATCGGTGTGTGTCTGAAAAACACGAGAAAAGGTGCAGAGTTTGGTAGATTCCACCGGTTTTTAGATTAATCTGTGAGAAGTTGAGGAAAATCTTCCGTGGACGTCTCTGCATTGCTGTGCTCACTGTTTGTCTCTTTCCTTTCCACCTTTCTTAGCCTCCGTCTTTAGAACCTATCCCTCACCCCATCTGCGGTCAACGTAACTTCATGCTCAATTGAGCTTTGAGGTTGGATTTCATCTCGTCTTTACTGAGCCAGTGGGGGAAATTCGACAGTCCTATGGTCAGCAGCTCGAGCCTCTAGATAGGCCTGACCCGTTCCGACTTCTCCACAAAGCGGTACTCAATTTTATAGACCCCCCCCCTCCGCCGGAAGGGATGATGGGACCCGAGTCAGCACCCAGCCCGGAGTTGAACTCGCACGGCCTTTGCGATTTTCCCAGTCGCTCATTGCTACCGCTCAAAGCCACTTGGCCAGGGGGGGCCTTCTCTGCTTAGTTCTGGGATGGCTCTGTGGGTACAGGCGAATTGGACACGCGGCTGAGAGATAACGCGGCGAGGATAACGCGTTGCCGCGCGCGCCCTCTCGCAAATGAGAATGTGTCGAAGTGCATTCCTCGCCTCCTCCTTACACGCCACACCGTCCGCGGACACCCCCCGCTGAAGCCCTGCGTTGTCTGATTTAAGTGCCGAGTTATCCGCCTCTGTGCAGGGGGGTTGATAAGGAAAGTGGAGGGGGGGGGCTCAGCTTTTAATTTTGTGATGGGAGATTTTGGGGCGGGAGGCATAATCGGATGCCGTAATAAGCTACCTTGAATGTGGTTCTTTTCTCTCTCTCTCTCTACCTCCCCATTTTAAATCCGGCCACGGAGGCTTTCGTTTGATGGCTTCAAAGGCATCTGTCCTGGCTAAAGGGCGATGGCACGGATCTGGTCACATGCACACACAGAGACAAGGACAAAGATCCCCGTGTAGCCGTAGCAGACCGTTGTGGCAAGTGCTGGTTAGCGAGCACCTGTGAAGGCCGGTACGGCGTCACGAGGGGGTGGGTGAACAGCACCACGCCCGACCGCCTTTGTCTCCCCAGTGGCGATTTTTTTTACACACCGCACCAGGTACTCATTTGAGGCCGCGTCGACCTCGAGGAGGCCCAGGACCGGTTCAAGATAATCGTCACTGGGTGTTGGCCGTGAGCGGGAATCGAACTCGGGTGGCCGGGTTTGTAGCGCAGCGTAGCGCTAACCACTACACCCACCGCTCACACTGCCTACACACACACAGAGAAAACCACAGTCACCTTCAGTCGCTCTTGTTACTCTCCGCGTCGTCTCACGCGTAATTAAAGAGATGATTTTTGAAATTACTGGAACGGAAAAAAGCCGGTTATTGGACCCGTAATGTGTATCGGCATTATCATCACGTATTGTATTTTTGTCCGCGACGTGAATACATATTGAGGTTGCGTGATCGTATCGTCTGTTTTTTTTATAATCACAATAACAACAAAAACGTACAGCTCTTTGTAAATCCACTGCTTTACTGGTCGTGGTGAGTTGATCTGCGCTGATCTGTGACAAAGAACTTTATAGCTCATGGGATTCCTCCAGCCGAATTATTTCTGAATAAAATTGCCTGATTCTGAGTTGCTTGAGTGTGCAATGACCACGTTTGCCTGTGTGGTTTAGTGAAGAGTGGGGGGGGACCCATGGACCGTCATTCAGATGCTACTCGCCACTCATGTTGGAGCCGGTCCCCACAAGTTAACTCCGTTCATATCATGGGACCTTTTTAGCAACATCATTATAATAGGTTTTACCCTTTCTGGAAATAGAACAGGTATTCATATTATTGGTTCTTTCGGTAAGTCACGTAGATAGAAAACAAAACAAAAAAATAAGAAAAATAAAATCATGACTTTACCGAAAGAACCAATAATATGAATTCCTGCAGTCACGAAAGTTTTAAGTCAAGTTTTAATAAAACAGGTATTAAGTTGCTCAAACACCAAATAGATGCCTTGTGCAAGGAATCCTGTCTGCATTAACCGCACGTACTTGTGGTGAACATGCAAACAAAACATGCTCTGATGATAATAATAATAAAAGTTGGCATTGTCTTTGAAACTCCGTTCACTGGGCTGGGTTCGTAGCGCGGCGCCCTAACCACTGTGCCACCGCTGCACCCCCAATGTTTTAAATACGAAAACAATTTTGTCTGAACATAGTTTTTGTGTCATGATGGCTTTTACATAACAATACAAATATATATTTTCGTGAGGTAATTTTGTTATTACTATTCACGTCACTAAAAGAAATGTAATAATTTGAACTTTCAGCCAGGAAGCCTTCATGAATTTTCAGGAAAAAATTAAAAGGGTTTTGGTTTATTATTCTTTAATCAAAGTGCGAATGAGCACTGAAGCAGCAGCAGCAGCAAATCAGACAGCGCTCTCCACACACACACAGACAAAGATACCCCGTATAGCTTTACTGGACTGTTGGGGCAAGTGCTGTAAGCACCTATGGAGGCACGGTACGCGAGGGGGTGGGTGGCCAGCACCACGCCCGACCGCCTTTGTCTCCCCAGTGGCGATGTTTACACACCGAACCAGGCACTAATTTGAGGCTGAGTCGACCTAGAGGGAGGGAGCCCAGGACCGGTTCAGATAATCGTCACCGGTGTTGGCCGTGAGCGGGAATCGAACTCGGGTGGCCGGGTTCGATGCGCAGCGCGATAACCGCTACACTACCGCTCCCCACACACACACACACATTCACTCACTCTCTGTCGGACGTGTACCTGTATGTCTATATATATTACGCGGTGCCTAGCGACTTGTCGGCGCTGTATACAATACACCGTAATTGCTGAACCCTTCACGGTGTGCAGAATAGATGATGACTCCACTTTGAGAATCACTCGCCGATGTATCGCACACTGGACCATAAATGCGGTTCAGCCCAGTGCGGGATTGGGGGCTTGTGCTTTCCGTGGACAGAAGATAAGAATCAGGCAATTTCAAGTCATTGATTGATTTTTTTTTTACATTATCAAGGTACGATTCCGGCTGTGCTCAGGCGCTTGATACACGAAGTCACTTTTTTTTTTCAATTTAGGTTGGGAAATTTTGAAGCGCTCAATCACGCACTCTTTTGGGGGATGTGTCCTTTTCTTCATCAAAAAAGCGGGTCCCAGCGATCACTCGACTCGGTGCAGCGCTTAACACTTAAACATTGATTTTTTTGCAGATTGCAGCTCTGTATTGAAACCGCTGCTGTCTCTGCCCGGAGACCACGTGGTGCCCAGAGAAAGCCCGGCGCTATGGCCAGTTTTGTATCGATTTGGAATTCCGTGCCCGCTCTGTTATTGAGCCTTCACAATAATCTACCGCTGCTGCTGCTGTAGCTGCTGCTGCTGCTGTAGCTGCTGTTGTAGCTGCTGCTGCTGTAGCTGATGCTGTAGCTGCAGCTGTTGCTGTAGCTGCTGCTGTAGCTTCTGCTGCTGTAGCTGCTGCTGCTGTTGTAGCTGCTGCTGATGTAGCCGCTGATGTAGCTGCTGATGTAGTTGCTGAAGCTGTTGTAGCTGCTGCTGTAGCTTCTGCTGCTGCTGCTGCTGCTGTAGCTGCTGTAGCTGCTGCTGCAGCTGCTGCTGTAGATATGACGATTGTTACGCGTACGGAATGCGCTTCAGTTGTTTTTTGACTCCAATGGTGTTACGTGGACACGTTGGTGCATCCGTGCTGTAAATAAAAGTTATTGGGGAAGAATAGAGCTGAATTGCCCGGATTGGTTATAATGTACGGGCGTTCGTTTTACAAATTGACCTGAGCGCGTAGCGCAACGTGAAAAAAACCACAACATTAAAAACGGCACACAATACGCAATTATGCCTTGTATAGGCAACACGAGATGATAAATGCATAGTGCCCTCCGGATGCTTGCAATGACGAATGGCGTCCGCGAATGTATCTGCGATGGTTTAACTCCGTTGAAGCGGCAAGCGCGCTAAACTCTCCTCTCGTCGTTAACCCCGCGTGCTGTGCCACTTGCCACGAGAGCCGGTAAGCTGCCGACGGCTTTCCTCGCCTGTCGGTGCGTTCATCCAAAGGACACTCCGCATGCAAACGAGAACCAGAAAACCTCTAAACCCAAATAAAAACGCGACGAAACTTCCCCGACAGCTTGCGAGCGTAGCAGATCGGCGCGTGTATTTTTATTTTTTGAACGTGATATTTGGCAACGAAGCAATTTCAATAAACGAGTTACTTGTAAAGAAACACATCGTGAGTGTGAAAATTGTTTTTGTCGCCGGTGTGATTCCGCGCTTAACAAAAAAATATATAAAACGCACGCGCATTGCACATTTCTTCGGCACGGTTGGAATCCATCCGAGTAAAGGAAGGCTTCCGTCGATGGCCCGGCTCGCCAGCTTGCCTCTAATTCTCGACCGCGTGGGGGTGACGCGGGTTCCAGCGGTTGTACTTTTTTTTCCGGCTTGTCCAGGAACAACACGTGCAGGCCGCCACGGTGCGGTGGCTAGCACGCCCGCACTTGCGATCTAGAGGTAAATTTTTCTAATTTCAATTTAATTTCATTTTTTTACCTACGTTATTTTATCGAAAAAACCAAGAGTATCAGAGGTCACTCGTTCGAGCACGCGGCACGCCGTCCACCCGGCAATGGAGGTGGGATTTTACCAAAGTTAGTCGATCTGCAGGTCGCGCGCGGCGGGGTTAAGTGGACATCTGTGAAAAAGAAGCTTGATAAACATTACCATTAAACGAAACCATATTTTTATTGCACCGGGTAAGGTCCACTGAACTGTATAGCTCTTTTTCAGAAGCGACCTGGCCACAAATGATAGCTCAACGAAGTGGCTTATCATGTTGACATTTATAGCGGCCAAGTACTTTAAACGCGTGTTTCTAAACGTGGAGGGAAAACTGCAAGACCCCGAGAAAAATCCACGCGACCATGGGGAGAACATGCGAATTACAAATATTCAGGCGTCTGTGTTGGGATCGAACCCACGGCTCTCCTGCATACCAGGTGAGGTCGTTAACATCTCGCCACTACAGTACTCACACCTTTCACAAAACGTCCGGCCAGCGTGGAAATGTAGGCCGTGTGCCATCTGGAGGGGGTCCTCCAGAGCTGTCTAGACGAGTGGAGGCTCTTCCGCCAGCAGTGATGTGAGCACGCAATTGCAGGGCCGCGCCTTCATCTTTTCCAGGGGGGGGGGGGGGGAGCAGGGTGAGGGAGACCTTAAATGAAGAGCCTCCCCGCAGGAGTTAAAAAGCTGTGCCGCTCACCGCTGTCGGTTGCCCTGCGGTCTAACGGGGTCCTGTCGCACACACCGGTTCAAGTAATCAATGACTGCCAAGCAGTCTTGCAGCTCTCTCCCAAGGGCGCTCTTGGTATGCACTGCGGGTTGAGAAGGGGCTCGCGGTGACGCCTCCTCCTGGGGTTTCCCGCAGAGCGGCGGGGTGAGAAATTCCAATTTGGGGCCCTGGGTGACCTTTGAATCTCACCACCTGTCAGCCGCCGTTTATGTGTTTGGCAAACGCGCAAAGTGTCAGCGACGCACTCGCGTCGCTCCCCGACGGCGTTTCCGTATTGTGCCCGCGTGTTCGTGCGCCGTGAAAGTGCGACGTTTCGCTCCCAAGCGCTGGGATCTTTTTCGTTTTTGAAAATTTTAAATCGCCCAAGATCCACAGGCAGTTGGTTCAATCTCCCAGTTGAGGAAAAAAAAAACAACAGCAGTATAAATATTTTGCACTGTGGTTAGTCAATCGGCAGGTCACGTGCGGTGGCGTTAAAGTGTGGGTGCCCTCCACCTCTCCCAAGACCAGCGTGGAAGATGCAGGTGATGTTACCCTACTCGAGGGGTGCTCGTAAAACTCCCTTGGGTGGAGGCCCTTCTGACAGCAGTGGCGAAAACGAGGGCTTGCACATTGACCCGGAGTGTATGGGGGAATTAGTCGCCACTCAAACTATTCCGTCGATCTGACTTATTTGGTCGCGTTTGAGCCATTTGGTTGTTTGTCTGTCTGGTGATTGTGCCACCTTCACAGATATCATGTTTGCACACACACACACACACCGTGTTCTGCGTTCAAACTAAAGAAAGTTTCCTGCTCTTGGTACTCGTGTTTGTTTTTAATATGCGCAGTGACGTGGAGGAATCAAGTCGGTGCTGTGCGGAGAATGGCTTTTAAATTAATATTTATATAACGTATTTTTTTTTACAGGTAAAGCCCACTGAGCTATTAGTTGGTTTTCAGAAGCGACCTCGCCACGACTGATAGCTCAACGAAGTGGCTTATCATGTGGAAATTTACAGCAACCAAATACGCATTGGTTCTTAATGTGGAGAGAAAAATCAATCTGTCTTTCATCGTCATGTCTACTCATCCCGGGGCACTTCGATACAGATTGTTTTAATACCTCTACCCGGTGAAGAAACTGTAATCTCTTGAAGATCACTTCGAAATCGTTGGTGACGGTTTCTGATATTTTATGGGACGTATTTCGCCGCATATGGAAAGTAGGAGGCACGTGGAGGTGGCAGGCTAGGATATTCCATGCTGAATAGTACACTTATTTCCAGATAGTCGGGTGATATAATGCAATATTGAGTTTGACATTTGGCTTAAAGTGATATTCTCTCATTTATTTCATGATCCCACGTTGATTGTTGGGTGCGTGTATGTGTCGTTGTCGCCGCAGCTTGGCCTCAGCTGAAACCAGCTGGAAAGGGGATGCTCCCTCGGAATTAGCCAATCAAGCAGAATGGGGAAAATGACATGGCTCGGCCAGTTGACGTTCCAAGCTGCGGAATAATTGTTTGGTGGCATCCGAGCCTGAAAAAGGCCAACAAATCACACAAATGCACGGTAGCAAAAAAACAAAAATGTTCACGACGGTTGTGTTGAAATGACACCGCATTCAAAAACAGGGCTTATAACAAAAAAGGTCGCACGGCTGGAAGTCGGAGTGAGTGGGGATGGTGGAGGCACTGTTTTGACATTGCATGGATCAAACGATTGAAGTCTGTATTCACGAGAAGATTGCTTCGTTTTTTTCGAGTTTTCTTCGCAGGGAAATTAATAAAATAAACAAAGCATCCCGTGAGAGGTAATGGCGCAGCCCTGCAATGGCTTGCTCACGCCACTGCTGGCGGAAGGACCTCCACTCGTGGGCAGCCCTGGAGATCTTCCTCCTCCAGAGGTCATACGGCAGATTCTTCCATGATGGCCAGATGTCTTGGAAGAGGTTATAAGTACCGCGGTGGCGAGATGTTAACTTCCTCGCCTTGTGTGCAGGAGGTTGTGGGTTCGCCCTAGAACGCCCCTCTCGAAAGAGGGCATTCTGGCATATTCCCCGCCGAACAAAACGTCGTGGAAAGGGTGGAAGTGAGCCACGCTTTGCACCACCACACGCGACCTGCCGATGGACAAACTGCGGCACAACCACTTATTCTAGATTAGAAGCTTTCGTGACTGCAATGATTCATACTCTTCGGTTTTTTCGGTAAAGTCACGTAGGTAAAAAATAAAAATAAGTAATTAAACAATAGAAATAATAATAGAAATAAAATAATAAATCACGACGTTTCGGAGGCAACACAAGTCTCTGTCATCAGGTGGGACCGTCACAGCTAAATTTATTGTATCAAGTATTTCGATTGAATTTTTTTTACCTACGTGACTTTACCGAAAAAACCTAAGAGTGCAACCACTTATACCGCTTTGGTGGACGGAGGCGGTGAGATGGGCATTCAAGAACATTGCCCATTGCTTCAACTGCTGCGCCGGGAGGTTAAATCGAAGGGGAGAGCTTTGGATTGCAAGTCGAGTGTGGCTGAGCTCACCCATTACACCACTGTAGCACCATCTTATGTATAACTAGACGAGTGAGCTAATGTTGAATTACATTTTTTTTAATAAACAGAAATATATATTTAAACGTTTTTTTTATATTAATGGAGTATAAGTATTTTTGTTTTATCATAAGGTATCGCTTAAAAATGTGTAATTTTCTAAACGTGATTTTTTTTCGTCTTCCAAAATAGTTAATAGAGAATGTAGTATTTTAATATTTAAACATTATTTAATTATTGAATGATTTTAATACGTAGTATTTTAATAGCATTTAATACAAGCTTACGAATACGGCCAACTTTGTAAAGAAAAAGCCGATGTTTTGTTAAATCTATTACAAGAATATATATAACAAACTAAACAATGAACACCCTTTCGCTTAACCAATTCAGCAGATAAAACTGAATCTGTCGCATTACCCTACGCTCAGCAATTCAAACAAGTGTAAGGCTGCAGAAATTGTAACTTTTATGCAAACAAAAAAAACTCCCCACTAATGAGCAGAACCTCATATATTTACGGCGGTTTGGGACTCAACTTCGAGATAATTGCCTCGACGACCCACAAACAACCGCCGGAATCCTTAAGGAACATTGCATATCGTGTTGAGAATCATTCACACTTCTCGCAAAGACAAGACTGTAATGATGTTGTTGATATTCTTGGTTCTTTCGGTAAAGTCACGTAGAAGGGAAATAATAAAATAATATAAATATAATACAATAAAAATTCTCACGACGTTTCGACAGCAACACAAGCAATCATCATCAGGTGTGAAATCCACAGCTGATGATGATTGCTTGTGTTGCAGTCGAAACGGCGTGAGAATTTTTATTGTTTAAAATTTATATTATTTTATTATTTCCCTTCTACGTGATTTTACCGAAAGAACCAAGAATATGAATCCCTGCAGTCACGAAAGCTTTAAATCAAGATGTTGTTGATGTTGTTGATGTTGTTGTTCTTGATGTTGTTCTATGGTGAGACGGAGCCTTTTGCAGCCAGGCTCCGCGATTATGGAATCTCCCTTCCTTGGTCTATTGGGGATTCGGAGTCTGTTTCACTTTTTTCAATCACTGTCTGTAGAACTCACCTCCTTGTACTGCAGGCCCCCCCCCCCGTTATTTAAGATTTGAAACCCAATTTTATTGTTTGATTGGATGACTTTGTAAGGATTATGATTATTCGCTTTTATCATAGTTCTTCGTTGTCTTAGAGTTTCGAGTATGGTCATTGATATTGTTATTATCAGCTTTTTTTTCATTTCGCTTAGCTTTCATCCATACCCGTGAGTGTAGTTGTACGTGTATGTAGAGCGCTCTGAGATCCATCGTTACGTTAGACGATTTATAAAGTAGCGATGATCATTGTTCACATCTTTCCACGAGGGGTGAGTGCATCGCCTTCTGCTCTACCATATCATTGGATACCGAGAAATGTGTTCCGCTCGGTATCACGTGATAACGATACAATCAGCGATCAATCGGAGTGGACTCCATTAAGTGGACCAGCGGATTCACGGCGTATGAATGGATGGCAGTTGTAAGACGAACGCGTTGACACCGCGGGCTCATTGCGAACTTGACACTCAGAGTCGGTCGATATTTAGATTTGATTATTCGGGCTTCAAATGCTGTTGCGAGATTGTAATCGATGTCATCCGTGTTGTAACTAAGGTGCAAGGCTGTTGCTGTTGTTGCTGTTGTTGCTGTTTGCGGTTGTGCTCCACAACTCTCCGACGCTTGATTCGCGATCGTACCGCGTGCTGTTGAGGGAACGGTGGTGCAGCGGGTAGAATCATCATCAGAATATTTATTCTATACCGGAGGAATCCGATGAGCTGTAAAGCTCTTATTTCCACAGATGTCCACTAGGGGCGGGTAAAAACGTTACAACAACAAACAATGCAAAAACACGACGGGAGTACAGAGTAAAGGTAAACAAAAACACGTAAAAATATTATTAAACCATCGCCAACCGACCAGGCAAAGCCCACCGAGGTTTAAACTGACTGTTTAAAAGCGACCTGGCCACAAATGATACCTCAACAAAGTGGCTTTGCATGTGGAAATGTACGGAGCTGTGCTTCGAACCTGGCAACTCGATTGCGATTCACGCTCACGGCCAACATCAGTGACGATTATCTGAACCGGTCCTGGGCCTCTCCGAGTTGAACTCATCCTCTAATGAGTACCTGTCCGACGTTTCGCTCCACGTGCTGGAACCTTCTTCAAGGACGGCTCAAAAATACATCGGAGAGCTAGATATACGAGGCGCTTGAGATTCATGATATATTTTGCAAAGGAGACCCTGCGTTATGCAAGCACAAGGGCCTTGATTATAACTTTTTCACTCGTTGTTTTCCGCATTTTAAATTTGGCAGTGACATCAGAACACAATGGTCCACATAAGTCGTTAACGTCTCATTCGGTGTTCTTTGGTAAGTTATAGCAAACTTACAGGTAAGCTAAGATATCAGAATAGGTTTTACTTTTTTTCTGGCGAGAAAACATTTGTGTTGAGATGTCAACACACCAAACTGAAACCTTTCGCAAGGAATCACGTCTGCCTTAACCACATATACTTGTGGTGAACATGAAAACAAAAAAACGTGCTCTGGTAGTATATGTATTGGTTTTTATTTCTAGAAAGGGTAAAACCTATTCTTATATTTTAATATAGTGGCAAAGGAGGTCTCATGATGCCGCTGCTCACCCCGAGCTCTCTATGTCTTGATGGTGGCGTTGTAAAGACAACGCTGTTCGCCTTTTGGCGTCCTCTGGTCTAACACCGTTTGAGACGAGGCTCTAAAGAAAGCTGTCTCTGGTGTGGACCAATCAGTTTCAACGACAATGCATATATTTTCAGACCATGTTTTTTGTTTGCATGGCTAATGCAAACATGATTCCTTGCAAAATGTTTCAGTTTGGTGTGTTAACATCTCAACACAACTGTTTTATTGCCAGAAAGGGTAAACGCTACCCTTATATTTTGATACAGGTGTAGTGGTGATACGCGCTGGGTGTATACGTCGTGTGCCAGCTACAGTTCACTGAATCCTTGCAAAGTGTTCGCGTGGCTTAGAACTGAGCTATAGAACATACCAGGAATGAGTAAACAAGTGGACGTTAAATTGTGTTCGTGGACTTATCTCCTACGGGCGCGGGGTGGCACTTCTTGTCAGCGCATCACGCTTGAATCTGGCCGCTTGAGTTCCATTCCTGTCCGCAGCCAACAATAGCACCTCCGATTAGCACGTACGGTGCGAAAAAAGTTCAACATACATACTATTGCTAGTTTAACGCGTAGGCTTTCAATGTTATATTCATAATAAAGGTTTTTGGGTTAGATCGCGTAAGTATTCATGTGTCGTAACCCTCCACCACCCGACACAGCCAGCATGGGTTGACGCGGTCTTAAATAGAGGAAATAGAGGAAACACATACTAGTTAAATTATTACTAATCTATTACATAATTATAACCTCCCCCCCCACCCTCTGATCTCTGCACCTGATGGGTTCAGTGATGACGTCGTCCTGCTCGATTTAAGACCGGAAGTAGGTGGATGGCTTCGCTATTCTGGCAAATCGCCCGATGATGCTGGATGATGTAATTACCAGCGAAACGTCGTACTACTCAAATTGCGAATGTTGTGGATTTACTCTCCAACACACCGGTGGGTTGAAGTAGTAAACTAATTGGCGCGTTGTTCACGTGACAACCCTTACTGGCTATGTCGGGTGGTGGAAGGTTACGACACATTTATACTTACCCGAGATTTGACCCAAAACCCTTCATTGTGAATAATATTGATAGTCAGTCATATCTGGGTTCGCTTTTCCCTTCGCTAATGTGCACTTGCCCAGCGTAGTCAAGTATGGTCAAATATGACGGACGCAGGACGAGGAGGCCCTTCATCCAGCAGTGGAGTTGACAAAAGGACTGTACAGTATTAATCACCTCGGGAGTGATGGGTAAGTGGGAGCGGGACAACGGCGCAGCGCGGCCGCATTGTTGAGTTCTCGCACGAAGCTGTCGATCTACGTTCCCATCCTCGCCTGCGATGGCCATGAGCTTTGGGTAACAACCGACAGGATGAGATCGCGGGTACGAGGGGCCGAAACGGGGTTTCTCCGCTGGGTTGCCGCGATCGTTCTCCTTGATCGAGTGAGGAGCTCGGTAATCTGGGAGAGCCTCAGAGTCGAGCCGCTGCTCCTCCGGATCGAGAGGAGCCGGTTGAGGTGGTTCTGGCACCTGGTGAGGATGGCCCCCGGTTGACTCCCCCGGGAACTCTACCACCGGGCAGCAGCAGCACGTGCCACTGGGCGAAGAGCGCTCGGCTGGCCTGGGTCAGGCCTGGGAATTGCCCAGGAAGAGCTAGAGTCTGTGTATTGTAGTGTATAGTGTAGTAGTGTATAGTAGGGTAGTGTAGTAGTGTATAGTAGTGTATAGTGTAGTAGTGTATAGTGTCGTAGTGTATAGTAGTGTATAGTGTAGTGTATAGTGTAGTGTATAGTGTCGTGTATAGTAGTGTTGTAGTGTATAGTAGTGTAGTGTAGTAGTGCATAGTAGTGTATAGTGTAGTAGTGTATTGTGTAGTAGTGTATAGTGTAGTGTATAGTATAGTGTGTAGTGTGTAGTGTAGTGTATAATGTAGTGTAGAGTGTAGTGTATAGTGTAGTGTATAGTGTAGTGTATAGTGTAGTGTATAGTGTAGTAGTGTATAGTGTAGTGTATAGTGTAGAGTGTAGTGTATAATGTAGTGTATAGTGTAGTGTATAGTGTAGTAGTGTATAGTGTAGTGTATAGTGTAGTGTATAGTGTAGTAGTGTATAGTGTAGTGTATAGTGTAGTGTATAGTGTAGTAGTGTATAGAGTAGTGTATAGTGTAGTAGTGTATAGTGTAGTAGTGTATAGTGTAGTGTATAGTGTACAGTGTAGTGTATAGTGTAGTATTGCTGGAGTCTGTCGCCAGGGAGAGGGAGGTGTGGACCGCCACTACTCAACACGCTGTTGCCGCGACCCTCACCAGGACAAGCGAACTGAGAAACGAACGCACGAATAATCTGGCCAGTAGGACATTAATCATTAACACTGCCTTATAATGATAAAACAAATGCAGTCTCAATGGTTCATTATTGATGCTGAGTGTTTTTATAACGTTGTGCATGTGCACACTCTGCAGACTCGTGGAGCTCGTTAACATTTCTGAATGAATTCAGCCTGGGGCCAGCAGAGGAAGAGCTCGCCGCCTCTTGGCATTATAGATTTCTGTGGCATCACAAAAAAAATCCCTGGGTCGACTCAAGCCCTTCAGGGGATGGGTAAAATAGATTATCGCTTTGTGGGGTAGAAGCCAGCAGCGGATGTCTGACTGAAAATGGAATGTCCACCACTGCCCCCCCCCTAGGGATTTAAAAACAGGACACGGGCATTATCCGCGCACGCTCAGTCGAGTGTGAAGCCAATTTGACTTTCTTCGTGTCATTTGAAAGGCAATTTCTGACTATTGATAAGAGCGCGTGTGCCCCCTGGTCGAGGCTGGATGTGGTGCCATGAAATTCGTGACAACAGCCACAACAAAACAACCCGCCACACTTTTACGGTATTTCATTTAAGATAGCGTGTGCCATGATTTTTTTTTAAATGTTCTTTTGAAAAAATCCGCTCAAAGTCTTCTCTGTTATCACGCAGCAAACCGAAATAATAATAATAATAACGACGACGACCGCTCGTCTGCTGGTCGAGGGGGAGAGGCTGGTGGTGGCCGGATCGAGCCAGGGGGTCCTTGCTCAAACACGATGAATGACCCCGACGCCGCGTGGACGCCCACTTTCAGCGGAGATTCCGCAGGAGCCCCCCAATTGACCCTCTCTGCAGCGCCCCGCTTAACGAGAGCGAGTAATGGGGGGGGAGGGGGGGTTTCGTTGCTGTTGCGTTGCGCGTCGGTGCGGGTTGCGTGGCCAAACGCATCGGCCGCGCGCGAGAACGATGCTCCGAGGTCGCGCCTCGTGGCGCGCTCCGTCGGTGTGCGGGGCAGGCGACCCGGCTAGGAGATGTTAACTACCTCGCCTGCTATACAGGAGGTCGCGCGTTCGATCCCGATACCCTGTGACGATATTTGTAATTTGCGTGTTTTTTCTCTCTCCCCGTGCTCGCGTGGATTATTTTTTCCGGGTCCTCCGATTTTTTTTCCTCCTCCACATTTAAAAACAACATGCGTTGATCACGTGATCAGCTACTTTGCTGGGCTATCATTTGTGATCGCCAGGTCGCTTTTGAAAAATAACTGTATGCAGCTCAGTGGACCTGGTTTGATACCGTGGGTGTATGAATCGTAAAAAAACACGCGACCTCTTCTTCACTGCGGACAGTTAACAAAAGACACAAGATCCCGTCACGTGCTTTTTAAAGGAGCAGGAGTGGGCTACGGGTGCTGGATTCACGGTCCGAATTTGCCAAGCTTGAATTCCGCTCCCCCCACCCCCTACTGCATCCTCTACTGCGTTACACAGCACAGGAGGCTCCTGAAAAATCGTCTTCATGCTCGCGGAGGAGGCCTTTCTGGGTTAATAGACGAAATGAAAAAAATACCCAACGAGGGAGCCGAGCGCATGCCGGAGTTCGCAGTCATGAACGCGGAGGAGGCCCACACGGAGACAGTGACAAGATGTAACGACGATCAGAAGGGTCGGTGGGCTTTGCCAAGACGCACAGCGGCTAAAAGGGGACGATATCAGACGGATGACACTGGTGGGCGTACTTGGCAGCCACAGGATGAAACTTATTCTTGGGTTATTTCGGTAAAGTCAGGTAGGTAAATTTACTTGATACAGCAAGCGTGCTGTGACGGTTCCACCTGAAGACGGAGGCTTGTGTTGCCTCCGAAACGTCGTGATTTTATTTTAATTTTTTACCTACGTGACTTTACCGAAAAAACCCAAGAATATGAATCCTTGCAGTCACGAAAGCTTCAAATCTAGGATGAAACTTGCACCCGACGCTGCTGGCCAAACGTCTCGGACGAGGAGGGAGTACCCACGCTTTACCCCACCACACACGGCGGCCCTGCCTTGGAGCAGTTTATTCCGCCGCATAGACAGAGCGGGCGGGATTTAAGAAGCGTGCCATTTGCTTCGAGCTCTCTCTCTCTCACTGCCTTCACCCCCGATGCGCTGGTTCATTAGTCATGTAGTTGCCATGGATACTATTTGCCGGCTTATTGTTATGCACGATGCTTTATTAGCGGCGGAGTGATGCATCGATGGTGCGCGACGAGTAACTTCAGCGTACGCGCCGCGTCGGATTGTGTGCGGATGAGCGATGATCACATTGCACATGAGAGATTGTGATGTGGGGGGGGGGGGTGTGGGGGGGGGGTGTGCAGGTGGGGAGGTCGCGTGACCCCGGAAGCCGCTAGAGGTGCGACCATTCACCGCAATGTAATGCGGAAGTAAATAAATAAATAAAGCTTGAATTACATCGAGACCTTGAATTGGGACCAATTCATTGCACCTCCAGAGCGGGGGAGAAGGAGTGGTGAATCATTGTGCATCGCCAAGGTTATTTGCAAACCCTTTTCTTATTCGTTGCATGCGCCTATTCGACACGTATTTTAATACTATGCGTGTAGCCGTGTGGGTTTACATCGAATCATTTTTACCGTGTACACCCCTCGATGCTGATGCATGAGCACCGTAGGTGACCTTCCACCGGCCAACTTTAATAATGCATTACGCCTGCGGAGTCGGAGCGGTGTGAGTGAGTGGAGGGCGGGCGGTCTTTGCGTTTGATTTAAATTAACAAATGAGCTCCCATGCAATTGAAATGTTATTGACGTTAAATGACTCCCTCTCTACTACTACTACCGTGAATACGAGGTTAAGCGATCAAAGGTTTTGTTGCAGAGCGCCAATGATGTTCGTGGCAAGTCGCAGCCCCTCGCGATCCGATGAATTCCCACGATTTTTAAATCCTTTATATTAAGTTCACTTGCGCGCTTGCTTACGACCGTGCAAATATTTCGGTCGTTTTTTAACCCACTTCCCGTGATCCAATCGAGCTGACATTTTCCACACAGACTCGTTGTGCGTGACAATTAATGTTCGTGAAAAATTATTTCCAAAATTTTACACTTTTCAGGGCAAAAATATTATATGTAATTACCAATTGCTTAATGGTGCCATGCAATCATCTGACCCATAGGTGGCAGCCATCTCAAGCCAGAGGACGAGAGGACTCTAGCCGCCACGCATATATAGGATTTATAGTGAAAAACGTTGTTTTTACGGGTTAATTTTTACGATCTGATTTTTGGATGCACATTTTTTTCCGTGGAGCATTGCAGCGCCTCTTAATGGCTGCAGGGCTGCACGTCTCGTTGTTGGAGTAATATTTTAACGGCTCACTCGATGCGTCGTTAAACCCCACCACTGAACAGGAAGGGTGAGATAATGAATCGACCTCATCGCCGCCTCGCCCACCCCTCAGCCCGCTTTACCCCATGGACCCCAAGCGATCTCAATGAATTATCACGATTCAGGGGTCTCGGAGTGAAGTAAACGTGGACGAAACGAATAATTTGGCGATGCTGCTGCGTTGGCAGTGGTGCACAAGCACAATGAACGCGAACGAATTCGTCAATAACGCTGTGGCCTTAAAAAGGAACAACGGATCGCAGATAATATGTCAGGCGATGGCAGCTTATTAACATCACGTACAAAACTAAATAAATGATGTTATTTACATATATTGCATTGAACGGGAGTGCCTCGAGAGGCTGCAGAGGTCACGTCAACCCATGGACAGCCAACAAATACATACATATATTTTGACGTGCATGTATGGTGAGCTTAGGGATTCCTTTCAACTGATGAATCGATACATTGCCCTACTGCTAATGGCATTGTGTGCATGAATATGGGCCAACAATCGGCGTCCATGGCAAAATGTTAAAATCTTTATAACGCCCGTGGAGGTGACGATATCGAGCCACGAGCGGCGGTGATCTTTGAACGCCAGTGTGCCCCCCCCCCCCCC
Organism: Lampetra fluviatilis; assembly: GCF_964198595.1. Lineage (NCBI taxonomy): Eukaryota > Metazoa > Chordata > Hyperoartia > Petromyzontiformes > Petromyzontidae > Lampetra > Lampetra fluviatilis. Next base: position 13,020,661 of record NC_136285.1, on the reverse strand, counting down.
AACAGCCCCCTACAAGCGAGATTCAAACTAGGTCAGCCACGCCACCGTTCCATCGTTGTGATGTCGGGGAAGTGGCGCTGACGCTCAATTTTTTAGTGGCAAGTTTACAACTCCCATCGCCTCGTCCTGCGTCGCCACCAATTGCACCTCGGCATCTCGAGCGCTCGCAAACATCACCACTTAACCAATCAGCTGCGACAATTTTGCAGGGAAACGATCGTTCCTGAAATCAGCGGCGGCGAAAATCGGACAGGCAAGCAGGCAAGCAAGCCTCGTGGCGGAACGAGGGACACGTGACGTGTAACGATGATAACACCGTTCGCCGAATGAGACGATTTTTTTCCATTGAAAGCAGTGGTTGTCAGGAATGAATGATTGCTGTGTTAGGCAGCCGCCGTCGCGAAAATGACACGGGCGTGGGGCGCAATCAAAGTTGAGCCACCTTCTTTGATGTTGAGTGCAATCTTTTTTTTCCCACGCGATGTCACCTGATGCTTCACATTTTCGTTGTAAAGAAAAAAAACTTGATGAGCTGTCATTTTAAAATTACGATTCTCATTTTAATGTGCGTGCGTGTGTGTGTTTTTTAGCTATTGTGCCTGAGTGAGCGAAGCTGTGCAAAAGACAATGGGACAGATTAAGCGTGTCCGCGATTTTTTTTTCTGGTTTAATTGGGGTTTACAGAAATTCATTGTGTGTCTGAGCTCCTGCACAATGGCCTACTTTCACAAATAGTATTGAGGCGACTTAGCAATGAATTCCTAGGCCTAATTCTAATTTCAATTGGGGTTAGAGAAGCTCTCGAGAAATGTAAGGATCAAGGGTATCAAAGGGACTTGCAAATGTTTAAAATTCCTTGCTATCCAATTTGACCGATAAATCAAACGTGTCACATAACGAACCGAAAAAAGAAATGGATAAGGTTTTAAAAAATATATATTTTTGTATCGAGCGCTCAATCTACAAAGCTACGTCTAAAGTGAAGGCGAGGCCTTCATTCAGTCTTGCCGGCTGTAACGGCGTTCAGTTTGAAATGCTCAGCAGCCTGTGGTCACCGCTGTGGTTGATGAAGCGAGGAGCCCACGGCGGAGCTGGCACGAGATGATGGGCAACTCCATCGCAGAGGAGTTTCCCGGTTGCCCCGGTTGGTCCAGATCAGAATCAGAACATGTCATTTTATCCTGCAGGAGGAAATCCGATGAGCCATGAAGCTCTTATTCACAGATGTCCAGTAGGGGCATGGGATGAAGATCGTTACAACAAACACACAATACAAAAAACACGATAGGAGTGCACAGTGCAAGAAAGGTAAAAAAACCACCCAGGCACATATAAATACAACACTAAACCATCCATATCCTACGAGGCAAAGCCCATTGAGGTATGAACTTATTATTCAGAAGCGACCTGGTCACAAATGATAGCTCAACAAAGCGTCTTATCATTTGAACATTTAGAAATATATAAAATATATTAAATAAAGTCAATGCACGTTTCAAAACGTGGAGGGAAAAACCGGAGGAACTGGAGAAAAAATCCACGCGACCACGAGGAGAGAGAGAACATGCAAACTCCAAATATACAAGAGTCTGGGTCGGAATCGAACCCCCAAACCTCCTGCATACCAGGCGAGGAAGATTACATCACATCGTTCAGATGTCTTGTGACCCCGCCAATTAATTGACCTCTTAACATCCCACCCCTCCCCCCATGCATATTCACTTTTGTAAAAAAAAATGTTTTTTTCAATATAAAAATTTGTTGAGAATTGGGGGGGTCACAATACACTCTGGACTGCCCTGTAGTTAGTGGTCGGACGCCGCGTTTGCACAACGCGGCGCAATGGCCCACGCTGGGTGGTAACACGGACGGCAGGACACAAACGGTGCCCCCGGGTGCTTTGACCCGTGTGTTGGTTGATGTGAGGATACACGGCGCAGCGGCGGTCGCCGACTGCATGCGATGAGGGTGCCCGGTACGACGCCACTGCCACTGCCGGTGGAGTCGCATTAGAGCTGTCGCGTCGATCCTTTGATGTGTGGCACCCCGCCCACAGCCGCATGCGTTCTTCTGTTGCCACACACCACACACACACACCACACACTACACACGCACTACACACTACACACGCACACACACCACACACACACACCACACACTACACACGCACTACACACCACACACACCACGCACACACCACGCACACACACCACACACACCACACACACACTACACACAACACACACACTACACACAACACACACACACAACACACACACCACAGACACCACACACACCACGCACACCACACACACACTAGACACACGCCACCCACCCACACCACACACACACCACACACTACACAACACACACACCACACACACACACCACACACACACTACACACACTACACCCACACCACACACACACACCACACACACCACATACACACTACACCCACACCACACACACCACACACACCACCCACACTACACACACCACACACACACGCCACACACACACACACCACACACACTACACACACCACACACACACTACACACACGCCACACACACACCACACACACCACACACTACACAACACACACACACCACACACACACTACACCCACACCACGCACACATGGCCGCGACAATTCGCGAAAAACGCCGTCAATGCGCGCCAAGGCAAAATCGGCTTCAAAACGCGTGGCAGCAGCAGCCGTGACACCCCCTCCGCCCTGCCGGGGGGAAATACACACAAGAACGACTTTCATATCCTGGAAGCGCGGAGCTTAGCGGAGGGATTGTGATTGTGCGCGGATGGCAGCGAGCGCTACCCACACACACACACCAAGTCTCTCTCCCTCGGCTCTCACGGCCTCCGCGATTGACAGGTCGAGGTCTCGTGGGCTGCCCTGCAAGGCGAGCAATTCTTGGATCGCTGCGGCTCAACGGCGTAACGCGCTCCCAGGCAGTCACTGTCTGGTATTACTTATTTATTGCATTTATTTACCGCATAGCCTTCCCGCGATGTTTCTCCACGTGTTCATTTATTTACCTTCCGTACTCCTTTTTTTTCCTCCTGTGGCGTTAATATTTGAGGTTGGGGGAGGAGGACGGGGTGATGTTGGAACGCGACATCTATTTATTTTCTTGGCGCAAATTAGACTTTTATTTTGCTATTATTTCCTGCGACCGTGCTTGTTGTGGCCTCGGCGGTTGGACAACGAGCGCTTCTCCATTGGAAGGTTGCGAGTTAAAATCCTGGATGTGAATGGGGTGGGCTGAGCCCATAATGCACTTCAGGGTCGATAAAATATGGTACCACTTGGTAAGGAAGTCCTGTGGAATCACTCAACTCTGCCATAGGAATGTGGAATTGTCACCACTGGCTCAGGGCTGTAAACACATGAGCACCGATCCCTTCAATGCTCATTTGTTCAGGAAATCACTTTGTCTTGTTTTAACTGTGTTGTTGATACAACATTGGTGGGTTTTGTTGATTAAAAAAAAACGGTTGTTGGGTTTCGATTATAAATTTCCCAACGGTTTCGAGGGCACTCTCTTTCCGAGCAAGTCGTATTTCTGCCTGAAGGTAGTTTTTTCTTGATGTTCATAAATAAGTGTCTTTCGGTTCAACATAAATTCCGCCGTAGAGAACGTAGGTAGGTAATTTCACCAAGAGACCGCAACCGCACATAGTACACACAAAGAGACCGTTGCGGCAAAATTTCCATCGTACGAGGAACTATTCGGAATGGCACAACGCACACAAGGGCGATGGCGTGACCATCAACAACTCCCTGGCTGCCTTTGTCTCCCGAGTTCACTCGGCGGCCAGGTGAGGTGGAAGTCGGCAGCGGCCTTCACGGGGCCCACGCTGCTGGGCGAGAAGACCACGACGAAATGTCACGAACGCGGCGACCGAACGTCGACGATCGATCGATCTCCCGCTCGATCTCCGGAGCATCGGCCTCGTCTCTACCGGGTATTCTCTTTAGGGCCGAGTCATCCTAGAGAAGGCCCAGATCGGGTGCGGTCTTCTCCTTTCATCGCGACGGGAGGAAGTTGCCCGACGGGACGTCTCGTGCGGCGATGCACTCCCGCGGCTTCCTGAGACGCTAAGGGGCCGTCCATAAATGACGTCACGCAATTTTGGACGATTTTTGACCCTCCCCCCCCTTCGTCACACGACGTCACAAAAAGTCAGACCCCCCTCAAATATGACGTCACAAAGCTCTGCCCCCCCCCAAAACATGCTTCAAGTCGCCTTAAAGTATTGTCATTGTAGTGCGTATTTAATGTGGCGCTGCACTCTGATGTTGTAGGAGAACACATTTATTAAAAAGTCTATTTAATTAAGTAGAACGTGTTGTCTATATTTATTTAAAGTTGCGCATTTTGATGTGACGTCACATTTCTCACCCCCCCCCCCCGTCACAAATGTTTGACCCCCCCCCTAGGTGCGTGACGTCATTTATGGACGGCCCCTAAGGGTAAGTGCCTCTCACGCCACGTCCCACGGTCCAGGGACTCGTGGCCACAGTCGATAATTAATCGAAGGGTCGCTTCACTCGTTGAGCCCACTCGCGATGCGGGTGGCTACTGCCCCTCCCCCCACGCACCCAGTCCCATCCCCTTGTGTGGAGACGGGTCGCGTGCCGCCCAATGCCTTCGAGGGAGATCAACGCCAAGGGGACTTCTGTTTGCCACTGTTAATCGTGGCCGGGAATTGTATCACAGTCCTGTATGCTCACCACGCCAAGACAAATATCCTCCCCCCCACCACCCCCCGTGTAGCATTAACAGATTCTTTGGGCAAGTGCTGTTAGCGAGCACCTATTAATGCCAGCACGGCAAACGAGGGGGTGGGTGGATATCACCACACCCGGTCAGCTTGGTCTCTCTAAGTACTCATTTGCGGCTGAGGTGACCTAGAGGAGGCCCAGGACCAGTTCAGATGCACGATACTGTTATTGGTCGTGAGTGGGACGCTGGGTTTGTAACACAGTGCATCGAATAAAAAAATAAGTCAAATTTAAATTAATTATTTTAGCCCTGGATTTAGCAAACAATTACTTAAGAAGCAGTTTAATAATACACAATAATGAAGATTAAAAAGATAACCACTTACAAATATTATTTAAAAAGGAGTAACTTCAGAGCTGCTTCTACTCATATCTACGGTGGGAGGCCCTGACGCTGGGCGCTGCCGTGATGCGGTGACGACATCATACTGAGATCGGAGTTGGTTAACCTGCAAAAAGGAATTTTTATTATAATAAAAAAATCGTTAAATTTTTAAGTTTTCTTTTTCTCTTCAGCGCATAACTGTGAAATACATAGCGTGGATTTAACACGTTGGCTTTCGAGACCAATATCATCCAAAATAGATTTTTTTTGGGTTAGATCGCGTAAATATATAAATGTGTCGCTAGACCCGCCACCACCCGACACAGCCAATTAGTAAGGTTTGTTACGTAAACAGAACGTGGCCAATTCGTTACTAGTGTACAGCACACCGGTGTGTTGGAGAGCCAAGCCACACCATTTACAACCTGAGTACGACGTTTGAAGTATGTCCCTAATGGATGAATCGCTGAACTGCAAATTTTCGCTATGGGATGGGAGAAGGCGCGTTAGTGACTCCTAATGTCTAACACCCTGCAGGTTGTGTGTGGGATAATAGAAGAGCATCGTAAGATGGGTCATGAAATGGCCAACTGCTTCGGGCTCACCACCTACGTATCATTCAATGTCAAGATGTGGCAGATGTAATCAGCATCATCATCATCATTTATTGACATCGTCCCATCACAACGACAAGGCAGGTGTCAAGGCCCTGAAGGGGATTTGACATTGAAATCCCAACAGATGGGTCACAGCAAAATCGGCAAACACATGACAAGGGGCATCAACAACGTATATTATCATATCGTTCGCCTTTTGGCGTCTTCTGGTATAATACTGTTTGAGACTAAGCTCTAAAGAAAGCTGTCTCTGGTGTGGATCAATCAGTTTCAAAGACAATGCATATACTATCAGAGCATATGTTTTTATTTGCATGATCGCCACAAGTATATGTGATTAATGCAGACATGATTCCTTGCAAAAGGTTTCTGTTTGGTGTTATAACATCTTAACACCAGTTTTATTGCCAAGAAGGTGAAACCTATTGTTATAATGGATATTACATGACATTAGGCCATTTCGCTAAAGTCTGTGGTATCACAGGTTTAGCCTTCATATGTGAACGCCTCCATCGTTTAACACGTAGGCTTTCGCGACCAAAATTATCCATTATAGAGGTTTTTTGGGTTAGATCCAGTAAATATATAAATGTGTCGTTAAACCCGCCACCACCCGACACAGCCGATTAGTAAGGTTTGTCACGTAAACAGAACGTGCCAATTCGTCACTAGTACAGCACACCGGCGTGTTGGAGAGTAAACCCACGACATTTACAATTCTAGTACCGTGACGTTTCGCCAGTAATCACAACCCGCATCATCAGGCGACAGCCAGAGTTGTAGATAAATCCTCCTCCTTTAATCTTAAATAGAGGGGTAGATGTGATGTGATGTCCTCCGTGGTTTCAGGCTCCATCGCTCTGATTTCTACGACAGCAAAACTTATCTCCACTGGCAGCATTGGCCCTTTTAACGATAATTCCACACTCCTATGGCGAGTGCCCGTATCTCCACATGGACAACCATTGTTGACTTCCCACAAAGTGGTAGGTATTTTATCATTCCTTAGAAGGATTCTAGGTTCAGCCAGTCCCCCACTGAGATTTAAAATTGCAACCTTCTGATTGTTAGTTGAGTGCTGTGTGAAACCGGGAAGCCAGGCCAGCAGAGTGCAACTCTGAGAACTTGATAATTTTACTCTGAGCTGCATCTCACCGTCATCTTTTTTTTTAAAATCACCAACCATGATCAATCCACTGCTGGACGAAGTCCTGCCCAAGCCGCCACATTTTCACGCGATATTGCAATGAAAATATTCCACCGATACCACCTGGTCACGATCTGATGGCTCTATCTCATCGGTAGATGTCGTATCAGGTGTGTTAGGTTCGTTGGTAGCTTCCCTGTTCATGTTCTAGGGTGACTATTGACAGTAGTCCTTTTCTCGCATTGTATCCAGCCCATGCCCACATATTGTTCTTGAAAGTAGAAACGATGTCTAACAAACTGCATTTTTTTTCATTATAAACCACGCGATCCTTTTTCTGCCTCCCGACGTCATTCGAAGCGTGCGTCTCTCTAAGCGTCTTCTCCGGGCACTTTTAAGTGATCATTGCTCAGGTTTGTAATTTTGACTTTGATGGCGTTTTCTAGTGTGCAAAAAACACCAAACCAAACCACGCACACACACACACACAAATGTTCCGGGCCATCGATAACACGGGGCCGTCTAGATTGCTAACACTGAGTGGCGAGATAATGGGAACCAATTTTTGGAAGATTAAAATTACCAAGGCATTCCCCACTCTGGGCTGCGTGTCGATCGGTGTTGATGGGTTTACAGGTGGCACGGTGATGGGGGGAGGGGGTGAGGGAGTGTCTGGGTGGGGAGGGAGCTTAGGGAGATAAATGTGAAATAACCTGGAGGCTCCCAGTGTCCAAAAAAAGAGAGATAATGTGGACAGCAAAAAGCAATTATGCTTCGAAACTATTCCATTAAACTTGGCGAAGGTTAAATTCGGATGATCTGTGGATGGGGTATGGACGAGGGGAAATAATGCAGTGGCTTCCGGTGCATGCGAATTAAAACAATTGGATGAAGTGAGAATTCATGGGCGTACACGACTGTGGCCCCCAGTGATAATAACGCCCAATCAGCAACTGGAATGATACAGCATACGAAGTTGTTAACAATTAGAGAATAGTTAACAATTGGATAATCAAAAGCGTAAATTTTGACGATCATGCGACAGTGACAGAATTGAACAAAGTTTTCAAACGTTGCTTGCGGTGAAAATGTAAATTGTTCTGATATTATTTCTGGAGGGGGGGGGGGTGTAATTACGTCTTCATCTTCTTCTTGCGTGAGACGGGAAAGAGTTTATAATGGGAGGTCTAGTTTGGCGATCCACTCAATTTCCTTGGGTGACCGTGTGCCACTGTTTGATCTGCCTTTCCAAAACGACGCAAAATTTGCCCCGACAAGATGTCTGCGTGCTATGCGTTGTCACACGATGGACGTGACACGGCAGGCCGCCGTTACAGCGATCGAACACGCGTCCGTACGCAGGCGTTGCGCGCTCTCGCAAGGCACGCACACCGACTCGCCACGGTGACAACACGCGGTCTTGAAATGCACGGTTAAGCTCTTTAAGACAAAGACACAACACGTACGAACGAACTTCCACGCGCGTACATGCTTCAGTTTGCTCGGCAACAAACCTGCCGTACGTGACTTGCTCTATCGCTCGTGTTCCCCTCGAGGCCCAACTACGCAGCCTGGAGTGTTTTCTGCGTCCTTCTCATGAGCGAGTCACCGTTCACCGACACTGCGTGCTCACGCCAACGAAGCGCGCATAATATGAGTCGAAGCTGTCCTGGGCTGAGCTCTAGATAATATATATACGGGGGGGGGGGCGGGGGGGGGGCATCCTTTCGATTTGGCTTCGCCCGCTCGGTATCCCCGCGTGTGCACTGTGCTTCGGTTCTTGCTGGATTCACCTCCAAAGTAGCCACACGCTAACAAACTCTCACGTCAAATAAAAGGGGCAAAACCCTATTATTATATTTTGGTACTGGCAAAGGAGGTCTAATGATGTAGATGCTTACCCCGAGCCCTCATTACTTTGATAGTGCATTGTCTTTGAGCTGTGTACGCCTTTTCGCGTCCTCTGGTCTAGCACCAATTGAGAGGAGGCTCAAAAGAAAGCCATCTCTGGTGTGGACCAATCAGTTTCAAGGACAATGCATATATTATCAGAGTGTGTTTTTTTTGCATTTTCACCACAAGTATTGTGGTTAATGCACACATGACTCCTTGTTAAAAGGTTTCAGTTTTGTTGCCAGGAAAAAGGGGAAAACCCTATTATTATAGTAATAGAAGTTCTTGGGTTAAAATGCGACGTTTCGTCCAGTAATTACAACTGGCATCATCAGGTCGCCTGATGATGCCAGTTGTAATATCTGTGCGAAACGTCGTGCTCGAATTGTAAATATTGTGGGTTTACTCTCCAACACATAACCGATGTGCTCTACTGTTTTATTCATCACCACGTGTTGTATACGTGACAGACCGTGGTGGCGGGTTTAACGACACGTTTACAATTAAAAAAAAACCCTCTGCTATGGATAATATTGCTCGCGAAAGCCTCCCGCGTCTCAAACTGTCACTCCGATAACGCTGCTTCCTTTGTCTTCAGCCGGAGAGTTGAAGTCGATTAAGATCCGTGCGTTGATGTTTGAGATTGCCATCGTAGCTGCAGCCTTCCGCAATCTATCTGGCGGTGGCAGTAGGGTTGGGGGTATGGTCGTGTCAGTTTCTGAAGAGTTTGACGACAAATAGAGAAAACCTCCCACCCCCCCCCCTCCCAAATAAACAAAACCTTTTCCCAATCTTACTTCCATCGTGGTATGTCAAGAGAGGGTGTATCCATTCGGGAACTCTCACACATCAGTGCATTGCCCTGAGGTAGACATTTTCACTAAAACTAAACAACTATTTTTTTTATTTTACCACGTCAGGCCCATTTGGGCTATATAGCTCTTTTTCAGAAGCGTCCTGGCAACAAATGATAGCCGAACGAATTGGCTTATCGTGTGGAAATTTATAGCAGCCAAATTCTATAAATGCAGGGAAAACCCGGAGGACCCGGAGAAAAATCCACACGAACACGGGGAGAGAAACATGCAAACCCCAAATATACAGGCGTCAGGGTCGGGATCAATCTCACGACCTCCTGTACACTTGGCGAGGTAGCTAACACCCGAGAGAACGTCCAATGGAAAGAGATATCACAAAAGTGCGTCTCAGATTTTTTTTGAGTGACATTTTGTTTTGTTTACCACACGCTTCGGAGAGAAATGTTTGTGACGTAACAGAAAACGAACGATATTGTTTTATTTATTTTAAGAGTGAGAATTTCGTCAAAGTAAGTGACGAACCACATGTAACTCAACACGCATGTTTTTCGTAGTCAATGCACATCGTTGGATTGGCTACGTAAACCTGCTTGTTCCCTAAAACCCACCACGATTTTTGTCGTTAACCCTCCACCACCCCACACAGGCTCAGCGCTCTGATCCCACAGAGCCACGCGGGTCGGCTCAGCGCTAATTGGCCGTGGCTTGAGTCCACAACGGCGGCCCTGATAGCGATGCTGTCAGCATTTTAGGCCCTTCTCCTCCTCCTCGGAGCCCGTGGGAGCGCTGTTCTCGGATTAACCTGTCGGCATCCCGGCCTGCGTGCGAAGCGACGGTTGATGGATGAGTCTGCTACTGAGTTTCACATTCGACGGCGAACTGCTGCCGCTGCTCTTGCTGCTGGCTTGCTGATGCTACTGCTTGCTGCTCGTACCTGCTACTGCTTGCTGTTTTCTGCTGCTGCTGCTGAGAAGCCCTGATTTGCTATCAAGGGAATCGCTTGGCATGGCTGACATGAGCCCTGATGCCTTGGCCCCTGTGACCCGATGGATCTCAGTGCAGTGGCACCTGAAACTCTCACTCGCTCCCTTACTGTGTCCTATCATAGTCTATGGGTCCAGTGCGAGGCTACTGGTCTCTACGTTACTCAATGAGTCACTTTGTAAGTCAGTGGGTCTCAGACGCCTGGTGTGGTAGTCTAGCGGTTAGCGCGCTGCACTACGAACCTGGCGACCCGGGTTCGATTCCCGCTCACGACAAACACCAGTGACGATTATCTGAAGCGGTACTGGGCCTCCCCTAGGTCGACTCAGCCTCAAATGAGTACCTGGTGCGATGTGTAAACATCGACACTAGGGAGACAAAGGCGACCGGGCGTGGTGTTGGCCACCCACCCCCTCGCGTGCCGTGTCGGCCTTTATAGGTGCTACTTGCTAACAGCACTTGCCCCTACAGTCTGTTAAGGCTATACGGGGGGATCTTTGTATTTGTGGTTCGCATGAGCCCTCGTCCAATTTCCTCCTCCTTGTAGCCCCGTGCCCGAGCCCCTCCGAGCGCGTGGTGCCTGTCGCAGTTGTACCGCCTGTAGCAGTTGTACCGCCTGTCGCAGTTGTACCGCCTGTCGCAGTTGTACCGCCTGTCGCAGTTGGTACCGCCTGTCGCAGTTGAACCGTCTGTCGCAGTTGTACCGCCTGTCGCAGTTGTACCGCCTGTCGCAGTTGTACCGCCTGCACTCGCGACAGCTGCTCCTCTGTAAACGCGAACACTCGTGGGCCGGCCCATCGTGTCCACCGCGATGCTTAGTGAGAGACGCGGACCGGAGCGGCTAAGGTTGATGCATTGTAGGTTTTTTTTTTGTAACCACTGCTCGATTGGTTTGTTTTGTTTAAATGGCACGTACTGCAATTTTAATAAACGAGAACGCGCGTACATTTATAAATCATCTTCCCAGTTGCTTAATTTGAATTAGAAAAAATCAATGCGGCAGCCACGCGCAATTGCAATATTATCAGTCCATTACTGTGGCACCTCTGATGCCCCCACTAATTAAATGAGAGCTCTCCGCTGATAATGGAGATATGTTTTTTTAATTATTCTTAATCTCTTAAATCAATTCATAATTCACACAGACTAATTAAACTATTATAGCTTCGTATGAATGTAAGGTTGTACATTTCTAATTTCGCCTTTTAATATGCTATGCTTGATAACTGATAAGAGTCGGAAATACGTAAAAATGTCAAGATAAATACATCTAACCTACGTTTTAAATCACCACCAGCATTCATTTTTGGCAGTCGCCACCAGCGATACTGCACGTAATTAGAATAACGCAACTCTTGGAATGTCCCAATAGGGTTTTTCCCCTTTTTTCTGGCAACAAAAAGGTGTCAGTTTTGTTGCCAGAAAAAAGGGGGAAAACCCTATTGGTATATTTTGGTACTGGCAAAGGAGGTCCCATGATCTTGGAATGTCCTCTCTTGCAGGATAACGTCACTTCCTACACGGTGTTCTCTGTGTGGGGCGCTTTTTTTTAATGAAATCCAGGAGATGTTTTTGTCAATTTGGCCATGCTGCAAAAACGGCGAGCAGCGGCAACCCTTGGCCAACTCTCTTGGAGGTATCAGGAAGGCCACAAGCGTGTAGCTTAACCCAGCGATGTGAGTGAGTGAGGGCACGTGGTTTCAACCTAGCGTGGCCTTGTGCAGAGGAGGGGTGGGGTAGTGGGCGAGGGGCTGCGGTTTCAACATCTCAGGGGGATAGAGAAGGACACGGCCAATGTTAAACAAACATTAAACTCCTCAAGTTAAGCGATGAACAGAGTCACGGTGCGACTCGCTTGTGTCTGCCGTGCGTTCTGCTTTGGCTCTCTCAACTCCCACTGTGTATAAAGTCCAAGGAAAAGCTACGATGCCAATCACTTAAATGCACTGTGCTAATATTTGGGCGAACCTTTTGTTGTTACCTGACGATAAGGATTGCATCAGGGGTGCTAATCCCCCCCCCTCCCCACCGCTTCTATGCCCTTGATGGTACCGGGCTAGAGGAGTCTATCACGGCTGATTGGTTATTTGTTTATCTATTTGTGGACGTATCAATTCAGTTCATTCCATCCTCGTCACTAAAAGTTTAAAATAACAAAACGGTGTTTGTTTCCAATGTTTGTAGTGAGCATTCGTACGTGTCGAACGGGCCTAGCTCGGTATCTCGGCCTCGCTGTGCGCTGCGTTGCACCGCTAGTCGAGTAGATAACCATGTGTTCAATAAACCCTCGGAGCCAGGATGACTGTCCAACTCCGATCGTCATTTATTGATTGTAACAGATAAAACTGGTGAGAAAACACAGATACAGCATCTGTTATAATTCGGAAACACCCACACAATGAACACCACAGCATCAGAACCTTGTCTCAGATAACAATAGATCCTGGAAGGACCAGGCCCCCACATTACCCCTGAACAACTAGACAAAGGCAGAAGCTGGTGCGTTGCATACAGGCACATAGTGTATTCATCCCACTGCACCCCAAATGTACAGCATTACACTTAACACTAAACTGTGGATAAGATACTTCGTCATCACTCTCAGGATCGCAACATAGGCACAAGTCTGACTCGACCTACTAAATCACAAGTAACATCCACAATAAGGAAAGTCACAGGCTTCGTTACTAACTAGGCCTCGTATTTACTACAACAACTTAACGGCACCATAAAGGCATTTACATTGCTATAACGGTCATTCCAACATTACAACAGCATTTCCAATATTATAGGAATATAAACAACTTACAGATAATGCTTCTTAAGCTCCCACAATGGACAAGTGCGGCTGTGGTCTCACTGAGATGCGATGCGTGCCGCCATCTTGACTTATCTGTGTAATGGCTGACGCCCGCGTGGTACAGTGGAAATCTAACATCGTCACTTCCTGGTCACGTGACCGACATTAGCATAAATAAACAGGAACTTCCTGTGACCGTACGCTCCCCATCTGCCGTGAGGCAAGACACTCGGGCTTTTGTAGTAACTGTGCATCATCATACATGTGCCTGCACTTTTGGGGAGTGTTATATTCAGTCGGTCCCATTAGCAGCAGTTGCACTTTAACAACTCTGGCACCCCCCCCCCCCCCTCTCAGCCAGTCTACATAACAAAGGCTCAGTCCTTTGTTATGTAGACTAACCGTAGTTTCAGCCGCACCAACCTTACCATAATAATAAAAAGGGGGCCTGTCCTGGCTCCTCCCCCCTCAACCAGTATATATACGGGGTTGGATCTCTTGGAATTTCTCATTTACTTGATACAGCGAGCGTGCTGTGACGGTTCCACCTGAAGACGGAAGCTTGTGTTGCCTCCGAAACGTCGTGATTTTTTTTATTTTTTTATTTTATATTACTTTTATTAATTTTCATTTAAATTTTTTACCTACGTGACTTTACCGAAAAAAACCCAAGAATATGAATCATTGCAGTCACGAAAGCTTCAAATCTAGAATTATATTCAGCAGTCTACGGCTTCCTCTTCGATTCGGTACGCTCGTGTGCGGACAGCCGTCAACACAAAATTAACGATTCCAGAGTGACCACGACAGACGTAGCCACGAATATCACCATGGGAATTTCGCGAACATGCAAACCCCACTCCCACCCCTGCCCCACACCTCGTGACTCACCGCTACACACACCGCAATCAGTGCGGTCAATGTCTCCACGAGTCATTTGGCGTCTGTCCATGAATTAATATTTTCTAACAAAAAAAAATGTCATGTACCGTGGCAGGTGTGTCTGGATCGGAGACAAATCAAACAGGGGAGCGAATTTTAATTTAGATTTTTGTACCCCTGCCAAGTTCCCGAGATTCTTTGTTTGGTGCACCGCATCTGCCAACAGGGGACTCCAAAGGGAGCGGTTTTCAGAAACCAACCTGCCGAAGACCTCAGGCTGTTTGGCTCATCTGCCATCCTCCCAGCAATTCAAATTAATACGATTGTGGCACGCCCTTTTGTGCGTCATCGTGCGTCCCCGTATAGTTGAAGGCAACGGTGCAGCCCTGCAATTGAGGTCACACGTGGTCCCTGGGAAGTTGTCTGTAGTTCCCTGGGTCCATACCCCTCGGTGATGTCGACAGACAGGGACAGAGAGACGTGGGACGCATGTAGACAGGCAGAGAGAGAGAGACACACACACATGAATCAGAAAGAGACATGGTTAAGCGCGCAGAGCCTGTGATTGCTTGATCACGCCAATGCTGGCTGAAGTCCAGTGTGCTAACCATTACACCGTGGCAGCATCCAACATTTGCCTGTTTATTCACCTGTTTGTCTTTGGTGGGGGGAAGAGGGGACTGGGTGTTGTGGCACACTGCCACTTCTGCTTATGGCTATGCCCTCGACAGTCCCGGCTCAACTTTAGAGCAGTGATATTAAAAAAAAAAATATAATCTGGTGTGACCCCTGGGCCTTAACATACTTTGCTCCTTCAGATGATTCACCCTGCGGGGCAGAATAATGTGCACGTGTCTGTGCACTTTTCATGGCAGAAGGGAAAGAATAATTGCAGGAATGATATGTTCATGCGACGCCGTCAGGGCTTAATTTCTCATGGAACTTTTTTCCGGAGCACCCCCAACACCCTGAAAACTGCTCAACCCACCCCCCCTCCCCCGTCGCCCCCTTCATCTCCACCTCGCTGACAGCACGAGGTAGGGATACATATGTTCTAGACCACAGTCGCGGACAGCTCGGCCTCATATTAAGCGCTGGAGGTGGTGCGCGTTTCGTTGGCGTGAGAACGCAGTGTGGGTGAACGGTGACGCACTCATGGGAAGGACGCACGAAACACGCCAAGCTGTGCAGTTGGACTCAAGGTGAACGTGAGCCATAGAGCGAGTGACGTACGACAGGTTTACCACGCAAATTTAATGCTAGATTTGAAGCTTTCGTGACTGCAAGGATTCATGCTCTTAGTGCTGTGACGGTTCCACCTGAGGACGGAAACTTGTGTTGCCTCCGAAACGTCGTGATTTTTATTTTACTTTTATTAATTTTAATTTTATTTTTTACCTACGTGACTTCACCGAAAAAACCTAAGAGTACGCAAATTTAAGTTTGCATGCATGTTGAAGTGCTTTCGCAGCGTACCTAGCCAACCGTGCCAATCGGAGGTGCGGGGGGGGGTGACACAAGAAACTAAACAAGTAAAAAATTAACCCGTAAAAACAAAGTTTTTCCCTATAAATCCTTTATATGCGTGGCATCGGGGCGGCTAGAGTCCTCTCGTCCTCTGGCTTGAGATGGCTGCCACCTATGGGTCAGATGATTGTCTGGCAGCATTAAACAATTGGTAATTAAATATTTAAAAAATTCCCTAAACAGTGTAAAATTTAGGACGTTTTTTTCACGAAAATGCATTGTCACGCACAACCAGTCTGTGTGCAAAATGTCAGCTCGATTGGATCTCGGGAAGTGGGTTAAGAAACGACCGAAAGATTTGCACGGTCCTAAGCAAGCAAGCGAACTTAATATAAAGGCTTTAAAAATAGCAATTGTTCATCTTCATCATCACGATCCATGGGGCAGATAGCCCCGTAGGTGTCCACTGCACATTTCGTCATTTGTTGTTTCCACTTTCCTCTCTGTCTTGTGCCAATGTGCTCATGTCGTGGCCACGTCTTTCTGGCACCAATCTCTGCTGTAGTCGTCTTCAAGCCGTCCTCTGTGAGGTCTTCCTCTCTTTACGGTCCCTGCCATTGTTCCGAACAACTTTGAATGATTCCTCTTGTTGTCCGTGCTACTGTACATACGTGTCCAAATAGTGGCAGTTTCCTTCTTATCACCGCCTGGTCGTCTTCTTCTATGCGCAACCCTTTTTCTTACGTCTGCGTCGTTCACTCTTTGAGTCCAGCTTAGATGCAGCAGTGTCCTTCTGTGGCAGTACATTTCGAGTAGCAATTGACGAATAAAAACATATCAGCCGAGTGCACCCGAGGCAGAAGGACGCTTTGTTCGATCAGTGCTCGTCGCCTTCTTTGACGTAGAGGATCAGAGAGCGCGGAACGCAGACAGCCGAAAAGTGCACGGAGGAGCGAATCGGCGACAAACGCTGAGAATAAAACCCGGGACGAGACCGTGACTGTTAAGCCACGGCGGCGAGATGTTAACTACCTCGCCTGGTGTACAGGAGGTCGTGGGTTTGATCCCGACTGACGCCTGCTGTACATTTGAGGTTGCCATGTTATCCCCGTGATCGCGTGGGATTTTCTCCGGGTCCCCCGATTTTTTTACGCCACATTTATAAACTTGCGTTTAGAGTTTTTTTTTCTAAAGCGATACATTTCCACATTATACGCCACTCTGTAGACCTGAAAAAGCGCTATATAGTTCAGTGGGGCCTTACCTTGTAAAATAAAAAAAGTGTTTAAAATAGTTTTGAGTGAAGTAAAATAGGTAGGCTTGTGCTTCGAGGGGGTGACGGCCAATACTGGCGATGGAACGGCGGATAAAGGTGGTAGCGTGCTCCAGAGGATGGCTACTGTTGTGCAACGCTCTCACGAAGGCACCATAGTTTACGAACGAGCATGATCTGCCATCGGGGTGCCACGTCGCTGCGTGGTTTTACCCAATCAAGTAAAAATGTGCGCGTAACGTTTCAACGTAGGCAACTTGTGGACGGTGACGCCGGCGCACGCGTGGAACCTACTCTTTTTTGTAGCGACGTCACGGGACCTTCGGCCGCCCACCGTGAAGCAGATGGTTCGTTGCGCCTCCCTGCAAGTATTTACCGGGGCGGCCGCACGGTGCCCCGAAACCCGCGAGGCCCCGG
This sequence comes from Lampetra fluviatilis, assembly GCF_964198595.1. Lineage (NCBI taxonomy): Eukaryota > Metazoa > Chordata > Hyperoartia > Petromyzontiformes > Petromyzontidae > Lampetra > Lampetra fluviatilis. The sequence continues at coordinate 13,003,228 of NC_136285.1, read as the reverse complement.
CAATACAGCGGCGAAGCGTGGAAGCGCTCGGTCACGTCGCAAAGCGGCGCTCAATGTATCGACTTTGGAGGTGCGTAAAGGTCGAGGTGGTCTGTTGCCTGGATTAGCGCTCACAGTCACGTGAGTGGCTACTGCTGCCGCAGCAGCTGGCCACTCCGCACATGCAAATCAGTGAGTTTGTCATGTTGTCTTTTATTCAGGCCACGTACATAATTACGAATGTTCACGTGTTTGAATTAACAGCCATCTTAGATATGTACATTGTGAACACACTCCCTCCCTGTTCAAACCATGTGTCCTGGCGCATTGCTCAGGGCTACAGTCAAGTATTGAGTGGAAAGTACTTTTAAATGCATATTATAAATGTGCTTTGACTTGGGAAGTAATTTTTCAACGTATATCTTTTTTTCTGAATGTGAGGTGGTAACATTCCTTTGGCGATTAAAATACCGCATCGCCTTTCGCCAGACTTCGCTGCGAGGTGGAATGCGAGACTGGGGTGATTTTTTCTGCACAAGACTCTGGGGAACACTTGCATGATGGAATATTCCACAGACTCTGAAAAAAAGGCTCTTAAATAAACCCATGCAGAATCTTGTTTAATCTTTGCAAGGAAACGTGAAATTGGACAAGTTTCATCCCTATGATTAATGCCATTACTGAGCTTAGGAGGAGCAAACATATGATTTCTTGTCATGAATTTTAAACACGTCAAGGTTTGTGTTGATTAATTAGTACCATTTAAGATGTGAAAAAAAACATTTCATAAATTGGGCATTTTCCATAATTGCATTTTAGCCCCTTTGAACATGTGGATAATTATAATCGTGAGCATGAAGTGGCCCTTCGCTTGGCTGTATGTCAACCAATTAGGACAGAAATAAGTCAGAATTAAATCGTGAATCTTTTTGGGTTAGACCTACTCGGACCAACTGACTTTTTCTCCCATGTTGGCCCATTGGTTGTGCACTCAAATTCGCGTATATATATATATTTTTAATGTACGTGTGTGTGTCAAAGGATCGCTTTATTCCAATAAGCAGCCATATGTTTAAAATTGCTTTACAGATAATTACCTTCACATTGACAACGCCGTGTGCATACTTAGGCTAATTAAAACAAAAATTCATCTTGAACCTGCTTCATTTGTGGACTGCCAGAATGTAACTGCTAATTCAAATCATGTGTTGTGAAAAAGGCACATTGCCTGTAACGTCGCATACAATGTGTGTTTATTTTGAAGGCCACATTCTTATTGACGAATGTGTTGTTATTTTTTCTTAATTTCATATGCTTAAATTTTTTTTTTTTATATGGGTACATAATTTATCATCTAAGACTCGTCTTAAGGGGAATGGGCTTTGTGTGCTGTATGATCTCCTGGTTAATTCACTTGTACTTAACATATAATGGACAAGGATATTACAATTGGCCTGAAATAAAAAAAAAACCTGGCACACTTGTCAAGATCCAGGATTTTCCCAACATGCTTTGACAAAGGGAATACATATGGTGCATTATGATGTGTGCTGCACGGCTGATCGCATAAACCTAGAAAATCCACACATTGTGCAAGACATTGAGCAGTCCTGAATGTCGTCGTCAAAAGCCACGTACTGCGAACAGATTTTAAACGAGCTCCGTCTATAACAAATACAAAAACAATAACAACAACTGAGATCTGTAGCACTCGGATAAAGTTAATTAATGATTACTTAGGCCCGTTTAAAAATGGTGGGTATACTCACATCCGGCTCTCCGAAGGTTGGAAGCCCCCTACAAGCCACGCCCAGGTGGACGCGGTTGAGAATGCCGTCAACGTCACCAAGCCCCGCCCATCACCTCCCATCCACCTATAAAAATAACCAATTATCATGAACACTGTCCTTCAGCAGAAACCTACCCCCCTGCCCCAATATTTAGTAGACCGCTTTAGGTGTCACTCAACGGCCCTCCTCCGGAGTATTCATAAACGGCACGTGGCATTTCATCTTCGTCAGCCATGTTCTATCCACCGCCGGACGAAGCCCTCCCGAATCCGCCTCAGCCATCTCTCACAACCCTACGATGCGACAAACCACCGGGCAGCCTGCACACGAGCTGATTTCATCGCTCCATTTCACCCTCCTCTTCTCCCCCCCCCCCACGGTTGACGTCCTCACGCTACAGCGCACGTTATTAAGTCTTCAGCAATGTGCAGACCTTTCATTGCGAAAATGCTACGCAATGCACCCTCGCGATGACACTGATAAGTTGCATCTCCTCGTCCCCTGCAGTGACTTGGGAAGCCATAACAGGGCTGGCCATTGATTTATTGGGTTCTTGTGCAGGGGACTGGCTGTTAGGGCCTGTGATGGCTTAATAGCGACGCAATTAATGGCAGGTTATTTATGCCACCCACAAGGTTGTGAATGACTTAATTCAGCTGCATAGCCACAAAGCGCCTAACAGTTCCCTTATCACGAGATAATCCAGACATCGATTTCCCACCCCCTCCTCTTAATGTTCGAATGTTGAAGCATTAATTAAAAAAAATATTAAACAATGGGGGGGGGGGGGAGACGTGTGAGTTAATGGAATTGCAAAAAGAAATATGTGTGCGACATTATAGCGGTAATTCGAATAGTTGCGTTGGACATAAGAAGTTATTGAATGAACAAAACGTGAAAAACAATCTCGGTCTGAAGCGGTCATGAATAATACTTGAGTTTTGCCGTTTATCGGCTTGAGATGGACGGGCGGCTCAGAGGGCTAGTGGACTGAGCTGGCACCAAGTGAACCACCTGGGTTGAAACCCAGGCAACCGCCTCGCATTAATGCCAGCTCTTCGAGCGTAGTGGGTTGGTGATATCTCAGCCCGGTCACCAATGACTCCATACAAATAAAACAATCACTGCAAATTTGGTCCTGAGAATTACACGTGATGGATTGATTACCGGCGTTAGGTCGAACTCGAATTTTAAATGTTGTGGGTTTACTCTCCAACACACCAGCGTGCTGAACTCGTGACGAATTTCCATGTTTTGTTTACGTGACAAACCTTACTAATTGGCTGTGTGGGTTGGTGGCGGGTTTAATGATACATGTACATTGTCACGATTTAACCCCAAACCCCCCCCCTCTTGTCGTGGATAATATTGGTCGCGAAAGCCTACTCCGACGTGTTAAAGTGACGGGTTGACAGTCGTCTTGCGACGTGCGTTACCGTACTCTCAGCGGCAGAAGTGGCTGGGGCAGTGAAGGCCCGACTGTGTGGACCAAAGGTCACTTAAATGGATTTCGGTGGAAGCTCTGTGACAGTTGCTTACGTGGGAAGTTCCACTAATACGAAGGGTTGACCTGCTCTGCGAGAGATCCGATTTGATGCTTCGTCTTATTGCATGATCAGGGAAAATGTAGAGTGTTTAATAACTATAAAAAAACATTTTATTTTACCAGGTAAAGCCAACTGAGCAATATAGCTCTTTTTTTAGAAGCGACTTGAACACAAATGATCGCCCAAAGAAGTGGATTATCATGTGGAAATATATAGCAGCCAAAAACTCTCAACGCATGTTTCTAAATGTGGAGGGAAAACCCAGTGGACCCAGAGAAAAATCCGCGCGACCACGGGGAGAACACGCAAACTCCAAATATACAGCAGGGGTCAGGGTCGGGATCGAACCTACGAACCTCTTTCTTACCAGGCGAGGGAGTTACTATCTCACCACTACAATCAGGGAGGAAGTAAGGATTAACTCCACTATCATGATGTCTGACTCATGGGATTAATTATCAACCATGGTGGACATTTTCTCGAAGCTTTTGAAGTTTAAATATTGCATAATTAGGGTCTCTACCAAGTTGAGTTGGAATAATGTGGAACATTAGCAATCCTTTTCTGAGCACCGTTTTACGTTATGAGATGTCTAAAAATTTCATATTTTAATTGTCATTTTCTGCCATGCTGTAGTGAAACTTGATAATATGTAATTGTATTTTTTTAAGTATAATGGTAATTATAATAACCGTCATTTATTTACCCAAGAAAGCTTCAATGGATCTCAAGATTATCTTTTTTCAGTGGGGCCGACATCTCAATGTCGGCCCAATTAAATACTAAGTGGGTGTTTCAGCATCGTGGAGGAAGCGAAAGTCCACGGTGAACACACACACACACAGAGGAGGGGATAACACTCAAAAGTCTTCACAGATGGATTCAACAATCCACTGTTGCACTGCCAACCCTTGCCCACTTCGATGCTCGTGGGATTATCGAGTTGCACATATGCTAGATACTGTATCCACCAATCCTCGTTCACAAAAGCCTGGGTTAGGGTTATGCTCTACATTTTCTCTCTATTATTTCATAGGTCAAGGTCGAGATGTCATCATGGCCAAAGCCATTAACGTCATCACGCATCACCATCAATACCTTCTGCTTGATATCCCAGAGTCGGCGTAAGGTGGACACCTGACACTCAAGGTCTGCTCTTCCAGTCTCCTATCATTCGGCTTTAAGTATTCTCCTTGGCCGTGTGCCACTCCAATTCCCGTCTGGGTTAACGGCCCTCCTCCGCACATAACCTCCCCTCCCTCACTGCGGTGGGGTGCCACGGTGGCGAGATCTTAACGGCCTCACCTGGTATGCCGAAGGCCGTGGGTTCGATCCTGACTCTGACGCCTGCTGTATATTTGGATTTTGCACGTTCTCCCCGTGGTCACGTGGATTTTTTTTCCGGGTCCGTCGGTTTTCCTCTCCACATGTGGAAACGTGCGCTTAGAGTATTTGGCTGATATAAATTTCCACGTGATAATCCACTTCGTAGAGCTATCATTGGTGACCAGGTCGTTTCTGAAAGACAACTAAAAGGCTCAGTGGGCCTTAACTGATAAAAATAAAATACATCTACAGTACAAGCGTTGTAGAGTTATTAAATGGTGTAATAAATACCGCATTACTTAATTACTTTCGTATTATTTATATTCCCAGAAGTGCGTCTGCGTACATCAGGACCCATTCGTGTTCGTCCTGCTTGGGATGTGAATTGGCCAATTCCTTTCGGCAATTGAGAGTGATTTAATTAAGTTTGTCAATTTCAGCCGTGACCCCGACGCCTCTTGAGTACATGTGCACGGGGGCCATGTATTTGTCCAGCGGTGGTTGTCGGGTCAATAGGCCGCACATCGTCTGACGCAACCAGCGGAGACCCTGAGACCACTTAACTCCACTAGTTACCACTTCCCATTTTAGACCCTAATGACCACTTTGGGGTTTGATCGTAAAAATAATAAACTCCAAAGCGAAAACCTTCAAGGATCTAATCTCATTTGGGGCCGTCTCGGCTCAGGGGTTATAATCCCTACCTGGCCCGTTCTTCGCCATCTTTGGCTTCCCTGTGATGTGTTTACTCTGGATTTCCATCAAAGGCAGCTTGACCAGTGCGTGTTCACCTCTGACCCGTGGCAGTTTGATCACGACCGAGGAGTTCCAGGGATTCTTTGATTCACTATTGCCGCGGTGGCACAAACTGTGGCCTCTGTCGATAAAACCCAAAATTACGCTTTTATTGCGCGGCCTTTAATATTTCCTGAAACTGTCGTGCGAGTGCCATCGCGTACCGTGTTAACCGTACTAAATAGGTCCAAACCGATGTTGTGAATGATACATTCATAAAAAATAAATAAACTATTAGCACGAGAGAAATTGAGCAAGGCTGTAACTTCACCGTGATTAACTACAGTTTCCAAATAATTTTTCGACGATCAATCAGGCTGTCCACCTAAAAGCACCGTCGCTTGGCCAGACGGAGTGTTATTGCGCATGAAATGCACTAAGAAATGATCCTCGCAGCGCTGTAAGTTCCGGCCGAGTGTGACATTGATGGAGCCATCGGAGAGATGGAGAGCTTCTTCGCAATCTCCATCTCGGCGGGTTCCCCCCACCCCCCACCCCATCAACCGTAACGGAGCACGTAAGCCCCCCCCCCGCGCCGGTAATTCCCGCGGGATTTAAACGGGCACGGCCACGGGTCGTACATCACTGACCAACGCGCCCGGGCGGACACTCGCCCATCGGCAGCTAAACCGTCGCCGTCCCTCCGAACGCGCTCGCGCCGCGTGCGGTGTGTTCACGCGTGGCCACGCGCCGGTTGCAATAACGTCACGCGCCGGTTGCATCGTTCCCGGACCTAGGGACGGAAAATTAAATTTGTTTTCTTCTTGGTTCTTTCGGTAAAGTCACGTAGAAGGGAAATAATAAAATAATAAAAATTAAACATTATAAAATACAATTCTCACGACGTTTCGGCCACAACGCAAGCAGCCGTCCTCAGGTGAAGAACAGGTCTGTCATTCAGAAACGTCGTGAGAATTGTATTTTATCATGTTTAATTTTTATTATTCTATTATTATTTCCCTTCTACGTGACTTTACCGAAAGAACCAAGAAGATGAATCCCTGCAGTCACGAAAGCTTTAAATTGATAAAAAATTTTGTTTGGCATTCCATGCCCTTAAATCAATAGGCGCGCCCGTCATAATAAATTACGGGCGGGCGGCGCTCGCTTACGGGCGGGCCTGTCTGCAGATGCCCGCCGCGACGCTGGCAAATTGGGGGATTGTGCGAAATTCTCAATTGTCGTGGTGGATTTGTCTCTTACTCTCCCTCCCTCCCTCTCTTCCCTCCCCTCCCACCCCCATGGGCCATCCGTTATACTTGTCATTGTGTTGCCCCAGGCACTTGGCGGTTGCATCCATTTTTAATTTCACACTCCGCCTCTCTTCCCCTGCCTTGGCCACTCTCAGTCTCGCTCCCCCCCCCCCCACCCCCCCTTTGCCCTCTTGGTCCAGGCCTGCAGCTAGAGGCAGATGGCAGATCCTTCGCCACTCGATAAAGTGCCGCGGGTCCGTAGTGTTTCATGCTGTGGGGCAGCGTGAGGCTGCCATGGTGAATCGCGAGCGTGTTGCTGAGCAACCTCACGAAATAATAATAGTCAAATTTTGTTTACCAAATGTAAGGCTAGTCAGAGGAAGGTGAATCATTGCACTTTAAAACACCTCCTTGTCCCTTGTGTCAATGCAAAAAACAAAATCATCAGCATACACGCTGTGTGTTTTTTGTGATCATCATCATTATAATCAGCCATGATCTTTCCACTGCTGGCTGAAGGCCTCTCCAAGCGATCGCCTTCGCTCGATGCAACAAATTGAACTTAGCCCCTGCACATGAGCTGATCTCATCGCCCTATCCCCGAGGTTTCATCCGCTCAGATGAGATCCCTCCTTTGGCTGCCATTCGTCATTAATCTCCACCACCGGTCGTCATCTGATCTAGCCACGATGCTATCCTGCACAAGCCCACGGCAAGCATTCATATCGGACGCCTAGTGATTTTCTTCGTGAAAATAAACGATTGAGCTCACTGTATTTGCATCAAAGTATGCATGAAATGATATATTGTAGTATTTACAATTTAGGATCATGGCACGGACGAGACAGTCCAAATAACACAACAATTGAGACAGACATTACAAACAATATAAAAATGGACGCAAAAAAAAATTGGCACTTATGTGGAACTGTGACCTCTAATCATGGCAATTGATCAGCTCGTGAGCGGTGGGAGAGTCCGTACACACCCACTTAATGCGGTCACATTGTGCACACTGATTATGCGAGCTGTTTTGTTGACAGCCTGGGCATTCCATGGTCGCTTAGCCTCACGCAGAGAGAACGTACTCATGATACAACCTCTCTTCACTTAGCTATCGACGACAGCTGTGGTCGGATTTCTCCTTTCCTAAAGCTCCACGGGCTGCACCGGTGGTGAAGTTAAAGGTACAAGCGCAGCCCTGCAATCGCTTGCTCAAGCCACTGCTGCTGGAAGGGCCGCCACTACAGGAAGCTCCAGAGAGCCCCTTCTCCCATGTATCTGTGGACTCCTCTTCCACGCGGGGCAGACGTCTCGGCAAGAGTTGAGAGTACCCACACTCGACCCCAACACGCGCGGCCTTCCGATCGACTCCCCGGAGCGCACCCGCTTACACCGCTGGGCGGATAGAGGCGGGGGTGGGCAGGGGGGGGGCATCACGGCGGCAACGATATTTGTGCCAGGGCTCAATTGTGGTGGGCACAATTGGTGCCGTGTGGGTACGTTTGGCAGGAGGGTCACCCTTTGTTGTGTCCCCAGACTTAATGACCTAAATGAGCCGATATCCAGCCAGGGAGAGCTCCACCTGGTGTCAGCACGTGCTTTACTCTACTCACAATTAAACATTCAACTGGGCTCTTGGCGGAATGTCACGAGACAAAATGTCCACTTGAACCTGCCACCGGGCAGCGCGTCACTCCGCGTGTGTCTGAGAGCGGCCCGCGCAAGGAAATATCGCAGAACTGCGTCAGAGTACCCTTCAAGCGACACGAAATCCGCACGGGGACACGTCGCACTATCCCACAAGCCCTGCTAAAGAGATGCCCGTCTCATGGCAGCGGGACATCAATTTTGTTGAAACGGTCATTGTTGACTGGGGGCTGAGAAAACTCAACGTGCTCCACACGAGAATCCCGTTGAATGACGACTGTACACAACACGGAGTCGAACCCGGGCCCTTCAGCGGGGCTGGCCCAATTCTCCGAAATCCGAGCCAACTCCGATCACCCCCGACGTCCATTGCGTTCAACGGAGGTGTTTGGCAAGGCGCATCCGTCTTTTGTGTACGCACAAAGTAGTATGTTGAAATGTTGTTCGCACCACGGTACATACGGGGGGGGGGGGGGGGCAGCGAACGGAAGCACAGCGCGGTGCCAAACCCTTGCCCGGAAAGCGCTGATTGGCAGCACGCCGCGGAATGGCTCCTGTGCAGGGCGTAAACAAAAATGAAACCACCTCAACAAAACCCTCTGACAGGTTGATATTTATTATTTATTTCCGTACATTGCTTGTGATATTTCCCCCCCCCCCGCCCCCCAGACCAAGTGGCACAAAACAGAAGTGACATCGCATAAATCTTACACATTTTGTTCTCAAGTATTTCCATTCCAGCCCATTTGAGGAGCCCCCCCACCACCCCATCTCCCACCCCCCTCATCCCCCCACCTCCCCCCTTCCCTTATTCCCCCCACCCCCCCACCCCGGCCCCCCCCCCCACCCCCACCTGTTTGTGAGCACCGCGAATGATGTTCCCCGGACGATGGCGCCCGATGACGCTGCTCTGGGGACTGCACTAAGATTGTCGCACATTTCCCGTGATTCATTTAGGGCACAATTATCCCGTGTGGGATAATGCACGAGACACAATAGATATTGTAGAGTGTTGAGCGCGGTGTGTTTGTGAGTGGAGGCGCGCTCTGCTCGTCGTATGTAGGTCACTGCAGGCCCTGCTAGGAGCGAGAGATGCGTTATGCAATCCTCAGTCACCCTTCCGACTGACTTAATGCCATCCATTAAATCATCAATTTACAGCTTGCAATTATTACCGCAGTTATTTTTGTCTAGCCTAGCCCTAGCCGATATATATATCCTTTTATGACTAATATGTACATGTTTAATATATTTAGTGATTAACATTACGTCATTTTTTATAGGGTGAAATGTATTTCTACAGAAGGTTTTTTTTCCACTTCATATATTAATGAATTTGTAATCTTCGCTGTTGAGCAATAACGTTACGAACGATAATAATGTACAGCTCTTTGTCAATTCAGTGCTCGACGAAGGCCTCCCCGAATGCTGTGTCAGTCATATGATTTGTTTGACCATATTTCACTACAGTGGTCGGTGTGGGTTGACGAATGGGGAGCATTTGTGTGTGTGTGTGTGGGGGGGGGGGGGCGCAGTAATCAGGGCTGGTTCAGGCTTAATTTGCCACTCACTTTAGTTAGGAAATGAGTTTACTGGGTTCACAAGGCTGCGTATGAGCCACTGCACCATCACTTTCCCATTCTGCACCATAAAAGACAGCTACACTTATGCATGCTTATTATTTATTTCGCACCTTTTTGTATATCGCCAATCTTTACATCATGTCCCCCCTGCTCTTGCCTCTTTTCCTTGGCACTCATGGCCAACAAATAAACACATCGCTCGGAGGTTTTGGTTTTATGGCACTGTCACTACTGCTAAGCAACGGGATGGCAATGATAGGCATTTGGTAAAGTGAGTTTGCAGCCTATCGTAGTCCTCGTTGCGGACTCGTCTTAATCTCATTGCCACTGAGTTTTTTCGTCGGATATCAGCGCTCTGCAAGGATGGCTTCGCGTCTAGCTCAAGACAATTGGTAGGAAACACAAGACGGGGCCTTTTGGCAGCACGCACGGCAGTGACGAACTGGCGTTTCGGGCAGCGTGCGTCTTGCTTCTCTCTGAATGACCCTGCCCACCGGGTTCACTCTGCGCTCGGGGACACCTAGTGTGTGTCTGTCACGTGTCTTCTCCGCGGTTGATTCTGTTCCCCGGGTTCTCTCTGCTGGATTTCGATCACGAATTCTCTGCTGTGGATCCTGCTCGCCAGGAGCCTTGCTCCGAGGACACCCGGTGGACTTTGGTCACGCGACCCTTTGGTTCACTGCCAAACCGCGTTCTCTCTGCTCGGGTAACCCGGTGGCCTTTGATCGTGCCTTTCCTTTGGTTGCGTCCGCCCACCACATGTATCCCTGCAAGGGCACCTGTTGAATTTTGGTCAAGCGGCGATTCTCTTTGACTGGCCCTGCCCACCAGGTTATCCAGTGCTAGGGACACCTTATGGGTGGAGAAAGCGAATAGTGCACTGCCAAGCTACTTATGGCTTCTACCAACTGACAGCAGCTGTGAAGAGTAAGGGACTATATTCTTTGTGTCTTTCGGTAAAGTCACGTAGATGGTTAAACGAAAATAACAAAAAACTACGACGTTTCGATCACAACACAAGCGACGCTTCGACAACACAAGCGACGTTTCGATCACAACACATCAGGATCGATCGTCATCAAGATCACAATCGCTTGTGTTGTGATCGAAAAGTCGTAGTTTTTTGTTATTTCCTTTGAACCATCTACGTGACTTTACCGACAGACCCAAAGAATATGAATTCCTGCAGTCACGAAAGCTTTAAGTCAAGTAAGGGACTGTTGAAGGGAGCTCGCTCGGGGAGATTGGAGAGGAACGGAGGACGCCTTGGGTTGTCATCGCAAGGGACGCAGTTCCATACTGTGTGGGCATGCGTGCGTGTGTGTCCCCATGCTGTGCACTAGTGCTCTTCCCCGGGTCTCACTGGCACGTGACTTGACTTAACCCTTTCCCATTCCGAGACGTCTGCAAGTTGCAGGATGGGGCGTTAATTGTATTTAGAGAGGCGAAGCGTCGCTGTTTTTAAAGACATTGTACTCACCGCAAAGAACTGTGGCGACACGACCACACTCTTTGATAGCTGGCACCAAACTGTACCATACACCCGCTTATATGGCCCTTTGCTTCCGATTCCAGAATCGCACGTCATCAGAGGAGAATCGGAAAAAAAAAACTGTACGTCATCGGAATGATAAATTAATAGGCTCCTACCTCATTAAAGATAATGGGTGTGAAATAAGTAATATTCTCTCAAGAGATTTACACAGATAAAGTTTCTTGTAAGGTATAGTCTGGGAGCTATATAATCGAGGATATATATTTTCACGCTTTTGGAATGATCTGAAAAAAAACCTTGACTGCCATAACTTTACAATTTCCTTACAAGTGTCTCTGTGATACACATATGGGTGGTTACCTGTTCAAATCGGCATGCCATGGCTTTCGATTTTTGTTAACAAGCCCTCAGCCAGCGGTGGAAATTCCACGTTCTTGTGACAGGGGGCGAGCATGTCTATCGGACGACCAGTGTTGGCATGCCATAAAGCGGCACTGACATTACTGACGTGTAGGTTTTCGTCTGCTGCGCTGTACGGCTCTTGGATGCGCTTTCCGGGTCGTACTGCGTGCTGTTTGCCGCGATGTTCAACGTTTCGCTCCACGTGCCGGGCTCTATTCGGTTTCTGAAGAAGTTCAATTGTACGTGGAGCAAGAGGTCGAAAGTAACGCACAACGGCCACGCGGTACAACTTGAACACACATCGAAAAGCCGGTACTCATTTTATTTTTAAATTGAGCCACGAGGTACGAATGGCTGCATCCAACCACCGACCGGGATTAAAATTCGCACGCTTCTAGCTGTGGGCATTAGAGGTTGGGGGGCGGGGGTGGGTTTGGGGGGGGGGGTACCGGGTGGGGAGGGGGGGGGGGCACAGATGCCGCTCCCCAGGAAGACCGCACATTTACGAGACGAGATGACCACCGCGCCCCGCACTTTAAAAGTGACCCCAGCGCGCGTGGCGATACTCAAGAACCACGTCGCCTAATCCCGTCTCGCAGGGCCGGTGTGATTACACTTGGAAACATTGCCGCAGGGAAATTACGTGCAGGAGATTTATCCGCCCCCCCCCCGTGCCCGCCCGCCCCCACGCTTGCCGTGCTTTAGGTGCGGCGTCCCTGAATAAACGAGGCGTGCTCTCCCTGGGAGAGCGAAACGCCACTCCGCAGGCTGCTTTACCAGCGCCGCCGCCGCCGTCAAAGTGTGCACGCAGGCACGCGCGGCCTGCTCTCTCGCTGCAACCTCCGATGAGCACAGTTGGGAATGCGCGCGGTGCGAAAGAAGTTCTAAATGCACGCATAACAACTCAGTAGACATTAATTGTCATGATTGTCGCTGTTAACATCGTCAGAATGAGTAGGGACGTTATTATTATAATATCATGCATTATTAGTATTGTTGTTGTGGTGAATATGATTTGTTTCTTAAATCTTCCCGCCTCTGTCACGTGTAGTGGAGTACAGTGTGGGATAATCCCACCTCTTCAACGACGTCTGGTCAGCGTGGAAGAATAGACCTAAGTAGTTTATAGAAGGGTTCTCTAGAGCTCCCTTTAGTGGATGCCAGTCCAACAGCAGTGGCGTTGGCAAGTAATTGCAGGGCTGTACCTTTATAATTAATGTTGGGTCAGATCACGCACGTAAAATGTGTGGCGTAAACCCTCCTCCACCCTACAGGGCCAATTATGTCGTCACGTGAACAAATGTGTCAATCAATGTATTACCGCTTCAGCACCACCAGTATCGTGGAGAGCAACCTCAACATCTAACAAATGGGTTTGGACGTTTCGCTCAAAGCTACAACCAGCTTCGTCAGGCAAGAGCCAACATTTTGAAGATGCCCTTCCAGTCCTGTGCCTTCAATAAGCGAATGGTTTTCATCACCTGTTTACAATCACGCGATCTGCCCCAAAAATCAATTACGAATCAAAACACTGCACAATCCCCGTGAAAGCCGACTACGTATTAAATGGTGATAACGTTTACTTGAACGTGCCGCTTTAAGAGAGAGAGAGAGAGAAAAAAGATCCGTTTGCTTTAGGATGTGTGGCCGGAGGCACGCGCAAGGCGGCATTATGTGGAGAGAGCCCGGTTGGCTTTTGGTTCCCCGGGCTGACCAAGGGAACTGCTTAGCTCGCGTCGTCAGAGTCAAATCCCTCCCGGTGGCGCTCCGTGCTGAGAATTAACACGCACGCCCCCTTTCGCTTTCGCTCATCATCGCGATCCGTGGTGCAAGGTGGCCCCGTAGGTAGTCCACTTTGATTCTAGATTTGAAGCTTTCGTGACTGCAAGGATTCATATTCTTGGGTTTTTTCGGTAAAGTCACGTAGGTAAAAAAAATAAAATTAAAATTAATAAAAGTATATATATTGGGTCGAATCTCTTGGAATTTCTCATTTACTTGATACAGCGAGCGTGCTGTGACGGTTGCACCTGAAGACGGAGGCTTGTGTTGCCTCCGAAACGTCGTGATTTTTATTTTTATTTTATTTTTATTTTACTTTTATTCATTTTAAGTTACATTTTTTACCTACGTGACTTTACCGAAAAAACCCAAGAATAGTCCACTTTGCACAGTTCGGTCATTTGTCTCCACGTCCCTTTCTGTCCTGTGCCAATGTGCTCGAGAAGTGGCCACGTCTTTCTGGCACCAATCTCTGATGGCGGCGTCGTCAAGGCATTCTCTCTGTGAGGTCTTCCTCGCTTTGCTATGAATGGCAAAATAAAATCAAAAAGGCGCAGGCCCTGCAACCGTTTTACTCGCGTCACTGTTGGTGGAAGAGCCTCCACGCGCGACACGTAAGTAGCTCTGGTGAGCTCCTCTAGAGCGGTGTTCCTCATTGCATGGTCCGGGGGCCACTGACGGCCTCTGTAAGCCTTTAGTGCGGCCCCTGACGTACGGCCCCCGACAATACACAAATGTGAAAATGACCCCCATCAACATCATCATCATCGTGCTGCTGTCAAACCCCCAATGGTTTAAAATCTGTAGCGGCCCTCACACTGATGTCTTATCGGCGACATTTCAACCCCCCCGCCCCTCCCCCGTCTGAAAATGAGTGAAGAGCACTGGTCCAGAGGGCATTCTTCCACGCTGGTGGGGCATCTTTTGGAAGAGGTGGGAGGACCCACACTTTACCCCCACCACACGTGACCTGCCAATCAACCAACTCTCGTGTTCCCGATTTTTCCCATTGCATTGAGGGGGAGACGCCTGTCACCTGTGCATTACAAATCAAGTGTGCTGACAATCGCACCTTGCTTTGGAGTTCTCGTAAAAAAAAATAACCGTGATCACCTGCAATCTGTGTGATGGCTTTGCACTCTGCTTAAATGTACACCGTCCCATTGCCACTCCACTGCTGGATGAAGGCCTCCGCACGCTGTGTGGGTCACGGGGTTTTGATTAGTGGACCATACTTCAGTTATGCTGCTGGTCGGTTGTGGGTTGGTTGAAGGGGTAGCTGCCCAGGATCGGTTCAGATATTGCTCGTCTGCTGATGTTAGCCGTGGTTGGGAATCGAACTAAGGTTGCTTGCTTTGAAGTACGCTAACCACTGTGCCACTGTTCCACCACGTGTGTTATTAAGTAACATTAAACCTTCCTCTAATCTTAAATGTAAAAATAATCACGATCGAGTAACTAATGTCAATTCTAATGACGTTCGAGAAGGACTAGAACACATTATTTTATTATTTATTATATTGAATTATTATATTATTTTATTATGTTTTATTTTTATTATTTTATTACTTCCCTTCTACGCGACTTTACCGAAAAAACCAAGAAGATGAATCCCTGCAGTCACGAAAGCTTTAAATCGAAAAATAATTGTGCTACTTTGTAAGCTAGTGTTTGATTCAGCAGTAACTAGAAAAAGCACCCGAAATATTAGATTTTGGTGCCCAAGAAAATGGCAGCCTGTAGGCTGATTGATTCTTCTCATTGGTAAGGGTCAGCGTTAGGTTTTAAATTGCCTTAAGTGTTATGCTGAACACTTAACCTGCACTGACCATCATTGTAACGGGTGGTGAAACATCTCCCATAACTGATGGGGTGTCTGGAGGCACCTCATCCAGTCATCTTTCCGGGGTGAGCTGCATAAATAGGGCACGTGTCGTGTCACGTCGGGTGTCTTTGATGGCGTGAACGCAGAAGCTTAGGCTCTCTAGGATTCAGACGGAATGCCCGTGGCCTACATTGTTTACTGAGGTCACACTGGGGATAGAATTATACAGCAAAAGCACAGCACTGAGTTTGAGCGTTGACCCCAGGTTTGTTTCGAACTGAAATCAATATCTTCTTGGTTCTTTCGGTAAAGTCACGTAGAAGGGAAATAATAAAAAAGTAAAAATAAAAACATAATTTTAATATTTATAATGTTTTATTATTATAATTTTATTATTAAAGCAAAAGCAAAATGTTTTATTTTATTATTTATTATGGTTTATTTTTATTATTTTATTATTTCCCTTCTACGTGACTTTACTGAAAGAACCAAGAAGATGAATCCCTGCAGTCACGAAAGCTTTAAATTAAAATAAATATGTTACCTTAATGGACTCCAACCTGGTTCTGAATGAATGTGATGCGGTTTCTTGATTGGGATGAAAGTGCGATGATGAAATAATGTATTTGCTCACGCACGACCGAGTGTTTTCTGCATGCGCCCTGGCCTCGTCAGATCTTAGAAGATATGCAGTGTTGAGCATGAGACTATGCTGGGGGTAATGCGTGTGTTGTAGGTTTAACGTGTCGACTTTCGCGACGAACATCATTATTTGTCATTGATTTTGGGTCAGATCGCCGTGGAAGTAAAATGTGTGTCGGAGGGTTCAGTAATTAATTCCCACATTTGTTCATCACGTAACAACTGTATTAATTGGCCGTGTCGGGTGGTGGAGGGTTTACGACACATATTTTACTTACGCGGCGGTCTGACCCAAAAATCAATCACGACTTATGTGTTGTAGGTTTTGGCTAAAGGGTCACCAAGAGATGCCAGTAAAGCAGTGGATTATTGAATCCATCCTTACGGAGTTTTTAATGCTACCTTCTCGTGTGCGTTGATGTTCTCTGGCCACCCCGGCTTTCGCTCATGTGCCGAACACGCATTTGCCAATTATCCAACGTTGAGCCAGACCCTCATGAAAAATTTGTCATGAGACTGGGTGGCGATTGACTCTGTAAATAAAGAGTGTTATCACTGTTATCTGCAACGACAACAAAAACACCCCGACTATCAAAACAATTGCTACACATCACCTCCACCCATCCGGAAACCAAACCACCTCAAACGTGTGGCGCGTTTCCCCGTTAACAAACATCTGCTCTTTCTCTCCCTCCTTTATAAAGGCAGCCTCGTGCCCTATTCCCCTAGATGTGTGTTCTTGTACCTGCCTTAAGCCCCTGAATAACCACAGCTGGCAGACCCATCCGCCCCCACCCCCACCCCCCACATCACCTTACAACCCGGAGCAGCTCACACAACACCCTCATTGTCACTGCTGCACAAAGCAGGCTGGCTGACCCGTCCCTGAACGGCATTTCCAATTGGAGGTGACCTTAGCATTAGTGTCAACATTTGATGCAGCTGCCCTCTGTGTCTGTGGAAGAATGTGAGCCAGATTAATAGACTTTGTTGTCATCGGCAAGGGTGACTGGATATTGGAGCGGTTATATTTTATTAAGCCACCAACCACTACCGCTGGCCCTGGCGTTTTGTCCACCGTTCCGTGAAATCCTCGGTTGAGCGAGGGTTGCGGGTGCAACATTAGAAATGGCTTTACCATTGTCAACAAGGGCTCCGTGTTGATTAGTTCGTATTGTGGGCTCACGGTGCTGTGTTTTGTCCATGGCAGATGTTAAGGTTTTCGTGAAATTTGATACATTTTTTACGAAAAATTTTCTAAGCTTTGTTAATCCGCTGCTGGATGAAGATTTGGTCTTGTGGGTGGGGGGAGTTGTTTAACCATACTTCACCAAGCTGGTCAGTGCGAGTTGGTGAAGGGAGGTGGGTGCTAGGGATACGTGGGGACATCACTCACCGTTGATATTTTTTTTGCCTCCTGGCTGGGAATCAAACTCAGGTCAATAGGACTCATTGCACAGTGAGCGGCACCACATTCGGACAATTCAAAGATGTTCTGCAGCTCTTTGGTAACAAAAAGAAAGTGGCCCCGTCATTTGTCGACACAAATGCGATGGACAGAACCGGCGACCAGCGACGAACGTTGTGGTGTTGACAAGGAAATGTATTGATGCACAGCCACTCCTGAGTGATTTAGATGAATTCTCAAGATTTCGAGGTCTCGAATTTAAAAAAAAAACCTATTCTCGTTTTGTTCTTTTCCGTTGTTACGTTTACATTCTGTTGATTCATCCGTCCTACCCTTTTAACATTCTGTTTCGCTCATCCCGTTAGCCTCAAGGTAAAATCAGAGTGTAGTTTGCGTGTGATATACGGAGAGTATCAATGATCGGCCTCCTGTGCATGCACTCAACAATGCATGCGCGGTGAGTGTAAGAATCAATGTAATTGTTTCGTAATCGTTGCATTCGTAGCGTTATTAATTACCTGCAGAATTGTTTTCCCACAATGCAAACAAATACGTAAATAGAGGGCTCGCTTCTGCAGTGCGAACAAAAAGAAATAGACATTTAGATATTTTTTTTAAACCAGAAAACCCTTTACAGCCTGGTGGCGAACTGCCGCCGAGTGAATGAAACTTAACTTTACGGTAGATTTTTCAAAACAACAATATGTAACGTGTGGATGAGCATTAGGGAACGGTTGAGTGGGCTTAACAGCAATGTGGGGGTGAGGGAGATGGGGGGGGGAGAGCGGGGGTGGTGGGGGGCGCGTGGCTGCTCACAAAGCGAACTCGGGAGCCGTCACTGCCACTCCGCGCCCGCGGCTTGGAAATGCAGATAGGGCGCGCAGCTGGTGGGAGGCTTTGAGGCTTGGCGCTTCGGGGCCTCCGGGAGCCATCCTCCTGAGCAGCGCCACGAAATTAACTCGTTTCGTCGCTCTGTGCTTTTCTTTGGATGCGCGCGCTGTATAAGCCCCTCCGCGGGATCAAATTCGTTAATCGGGTGGCTCCATCGCCGAGAGCTGCAAAAAAAGCATCTGCCGCGGTTTAAAAAAAAAACAACTTTTATTTTTCCAGCACGCGACTGCATTCGGAGCGTGATTTTGTTTTGCCCGGTTCGGTATCCCAAGAGGGCCACGCGATGTATTATCCAATAACTAAGCGCGAGAATAGAACCCCCCCTACCCCCAACCTCGCCCCTCCAGCACCCTTGTTTCAATGATTTAAAGAGAGAAATCACTCTCTCAGCATATGCCTCGCGATTGGCCTCGCTTAAATTATGTAGTTGGCGTACACGGATGTGGCGCTCCCCCGTAACGAGGGTTTGTTTTTACATTCTGCGTCAAGCCGCAGCGCATATGTCTGGCTTAATTAGCAGCTATTTTGAATATGATCTGGACAGGCATCCTGGGAGGCACCTAGCTTCGGGTATTGCCATTGAATCTAAACCCCCCCCCCCCCCTGGGGTAGCTAATTGAGGTTATTTAACAAACATAATTAGCTCGAAAAACACGGCAATCCATTAGCATCACAAGCAAGACGTTTCAAGGACAGGTGGGCTGATTTGTCTTGGGTCACAGAGGGAAGGGATCAAGCAGACAGCTCGCGGATCATCGGCTTTGCAGCTTGGTTTGGCATTTTGCCTCCGACCGTATCGCGCCGTACGCGTCAAGATCTTGTCAAATCTCAAAAAGGTAGGCAGAGTTGATCCTGGTTCGTACTTGGATGGGAGAGAAGCCGAGAAAATCAGGTATTGTAGGCTTATACTGCGAGGTCGGCCACTGGTTCATTGAATGTATCTCTGGCTGCTCCAGTTTGCTCCCACATGCCAAATAGACATGAAAGTCATTGGCCAGACAACCCAATGGAAATTTTAATGCAGGCCCTTCATGAAAAGAAGATTATTGGGACTCTGTGGCTTTCCTGGGGTAGACACATGTGTAAGAGTATCGAATTGGCAACACACCGGTGTTGCTGTACGAGTAACGAATTGGCTTGTTCTGTTTACGTGACAAACTTTACTAGTTGGCTGTGTTCAGGTGGTGGCGATTTAACGACACATTTATATTTACGTGATGTAACCCAAAAAAACCCCTATATTATTGGTAAACAAAGAGTTTATAATTTTCTTTTGCGCTTTTCATCATATCGTGCGTGCACATCTGAAGCAGCTAATTGAATTGCGATCACTTGCAACAGAGACACGCATCTACCGACATTATTCGCACATGACTCCCACGCACGCGGTGAAATCCTCCGTGGACGCACGCTTAATTGGACAACATTTTCTTCGAAACTCTTTCACTTGAAAGCAGCAAAATAAAAACATGAACACAACAACACACGCCCCTAAAGACAATCATTTCGTGGCGATGAAAATGAAAAAAATGAAAAATCAACTAATCTTCCAAAACGATTGCAGATGTACATAAAAATTAATGGGAATGCTAATACGCACGATATAGGTATGTATTCATCCTCATCCCGTTAGTTGTAAATAACAATAAAGTACACGTGACTTCATTACTTTCCTCCACTGAATTGTGTTTGTTTTTTATACATTTTTGGCGGATGGGGGAAATGTTGATTTTTAAATCCAAAGAACGCACAGCCGTTGCGTGACTTTGCCCCAAACCAGAAGTTTTCACATCCTTTAAAGCGGTTCCCAAAAATGTGTTCTCTCTTAGGTACGTCCGCTATACATAATACATTGGTCATCGATGCCACACGCTCTTAGCATGTCTGCAGCACAGCAGCTCCTGGTATTATCATTTTAATTTTCTATAAATGTGTTAATTGGATGGACATTTCCCGACTACCAATTTGTTTTTATGAAATGCGTGACGCAGGGGTGAGGGTGATCAGGGGATTAGGGCGGTTGCGTTTTCCTTTTTTCTTAGAGCTGCTCGCGTTCTGGTTTCAGTCTGACATAAAAGGGGAAAAGGTTTTCTCAGTGTTTGTCATCGACCCACGCTTTGGAGCTAAATGCATTTTCTGAGCGCCCGATAAAACGAGCGTGGGCCATGTGAGAAATAAATACACGTTTTTGCACCACAGCTGCTTCGCCTCCCCATCCACGATGTTGACACCTCACCGTAGATTTACTCATTTTAAGGCTGAATTTACTTAGGGGGAGTCCTAGACCAGGCTTGGATACCCATTGCCATTGGTGCCGTCTTAATAGTCAGGGTAATGGCCGAAATGTAACCCAGAAAAGCCTCACTGAGTCTCAAGGATCGTTTTTATGAGGGTCCTCTATTGGGATGTTAGGCCAATTCTATTTGTGAGTGTGAGGCTTCATGTGGCAAAAAGTACGCAGAGGGAGAAAAGGCTCAATTCACTCACCGAATCCACTGCTAAATGAAGGCCTTCCCCACGCCTGTGTTGGTCATGGGGCTTGTTTTTACCATACTTCACCATGGTGGTTCGTACGGAGTTGGGTTGAAGGCCTGTAGCATCTGCCAGTCATCTCAGTCAGCCAACCGATGGCACCTGGGGTCTGTCCCGCGATCTCCTGTCAGCGAGCCTTCGACACTTCACGTGGCGCTTCAGAGTGCACCTGGCCTGGCACAGGCGCCGTGAAGTCACCGTCACTAAGTGGCGAATGGCGGGTGTTGGCATCGGGTCCAAGATCGGGCGGGAGGGCGGCTCGAGACTGGATCGCGCCACCGATCCGCGGCTGGGAATCAAACCCAGGTTCGGTGGTTCGACGGAGCGGTGGGGAGCAGCGCACCAAGCGCCTCTCCCGTCGCTTTTGCGCCACTTTTCCGCACGCAGTACAACGCGTGACAACTGCAAATTTGCGTCGCTTCGTGTCGTGCTTGTGCGTCACCGCGGCAGCTTGTGACTCGCCGCCGCTGCCGCCGTAGTGCACGCTCCGCGACACGCGTCTGTGCGTGCAGCGAAATCGCGCGAGCTAATGTCGGTCTTGGCCGCGTGGTCGCAGTGATTGCGAGCGAATGCTGTCACGTAGAAGGGAAATAATAAAATATATTTATACTATTTTATATTTATTTAATATAAAGATATTTAATTATTTCACGTAGAAGGGAAATAATAAAATATATTTATATTATTTAATATTGATTTAATATAAAGATATTTAATTATTTCACGTAGAAGGGAAATAAGAAAACATATGCAAATTATTTTATTATTTAATATAAATATTTTTTCTTTCCCTTCTACGTGACAGCATTCGCTCGCAATCACTGCGACCACGCGGCCAAGACCGACATTAGCTCGCGCGATTTAAAAATATATAAATATATTTTATTATTTCCCTTCTACGTGACTTTACCGAAAGAACCAAGAATATGAATCCCTGCAGTCACGAAAGCTTTAAATCTAAATTTAACGCTGTCAATGTTTCCCTCCTCACTTAACTGGCCGTCGCAGCCTCTTAATGCAGCAGTTTAACAGTCGAGGAATCTCAGCGACTTTCACTTCTAGGCACATTGAGAGGGAACATGTTTCAGCATTTCTGTTCTGGTCGGCAATGGGAAAAAAACGCCTCTGACGAAACCCCCAGGAATGGGCACGATCTCGTCAAACCTCCAGAAGCTAAGCCACATTTGGGCTTGAATGGGCGACCACAGTGCACATGAAAGTTGTCTCAAGCATGTCGTGAGCAGCAGACGGCATTGCGGCAAAATCCACGGTTGTACTGCACTTCTATGCTCCCGCATCTATGCGCCCTGCTTCTGCCATCTCGTACTGAGCAGCATGACGAAGTATGGTCGAATATCATCCGCGGCCTGCGCCGCATGGGGAGCTCAACCAGCAGTGGATTTCACAGCGTGGACTGTACGTGCATAGGAGATGGGCTGGGCATTCCGCGTCTCTGACTTGCGTTATCGACTCGCCACGCGAATTGTGTCCGCGTTATGAATGGGCCGTTCATAGAAATGACTTAAGCTTGTAATATTCTGCCCCACAATATTCGCTCGCTCGCTCTCGAAAAGGTTGGAACGAATCAGAGGAGCGAAGAGGAGTCACGCATAAGCAGAACGGCAGCCACGCAATGAGCCGGTGTCAACAACTTTCCAAGCTCTGCGATCCTCTACGTATCAAGGTGTGCTATCGTTCAATGAATGAGTGTTTACACGTGGGAGGAAACCGGAGCGCCCAGAGATAGCCTGCGCCTATGAGGGGGGGGGGGGGGGGCAAAGCTTTATTCCATACAGATGGAAACAGATGGCGATTGGTCCACTTGCTGCACTGCCTTCCCCTGGTGAGCCGTGGCACAGCAGCACCACGCCCACGGAAGGGAGTTTCACAACACTTGTGCGGTGATCCACAAACCCTCGCTTCTGCAGTGCTGGATTTGAGGTGTGCAAAGTCACCGATGTCTGGCTGTAATAATTGTATTATTATTATTACGAAAAAAAATGTCGTGTGCCTGTCTATTTGGGGAACACCAGAAGCAGCGCCGCAGGATTTAAACCGACGCACGCAGGGAATCGGCGCACAAATATAGTGCGGCCTTAGCCATTTCTGTAACAACAAGGTGCTGATCGCGCAGATCGATATCGTATCCCATAGTCACCATCAGGGTCCCTGTACCACCCGACTGCGGTTCATTTATATCGAGTTTGCTTTGGAAGCTATGGCGTCAAAAATAAGAGACATATATATTCCCAGTAGCCATGTGCTTAATAAGAAAGGGGGATTTGCTGTTGCCCTAAGCAGTTTCCAGAGGATTGTTTTCCAAAAGCCCATACACAATGCCTGCCACGATTTCTCAATGAGGTATTATGTAATAACCAAGTCAGAAGCCATCGACGTGAAAGTCACCAATTTTTTTTCTTCCAAGCGGAGACTTCAGATGATCATCACAAATACAAAACCGCACGGTGCAGTGCTCATTTGTTTCCCTTCCATTTCTCCCAAACGTCGATGCCTCAACTCTCCGACGGCAACACTGCGCTCCCTTCACAAATAGCGACGGATCATCACAGACGCGACGTTCGCTGAATGTGCACGAGGCCCTGACGTTTGGGATTTGCACGGCAGGAATTTCCGTCGTCGTGTGCGGCGACCGGCGGGGAAAAGCCGAAAGGAGGAGGCATTCGTGAAGAGGCTCCGAGTTTGAAACCTTCCACTGGGTTGTTCATCAAGGAGGAGAAATGTCATCGCATTTGAATCCACATTAATTTGTGCAAGTTGAGTAGCTGACCGTTTTCAATCGTGGAATTGTTGTTTCTGTATAACCAGGCTCTGCCGGCGTCGTGTGGTGTGATTTGCTTTAACAGCGGTGCCCTGTTGATTTGAAGCTTTCGTGACTGCAGGAATCCATACTCTTTGGTTCTTTCGGTAAAGTCACGTAGGTATAAAAATAAAATAAAATAGATCACGACGTTTCGGACGGACGCTTGTGTTGCGCCTGAAACGTCGTTATCTATTTTATTTTATAGCTACGTGACTTTACCGAAAGAACCAAAGAGTATAGCGGTGCCCTCATTAGAACTGTATGTCACGTGCCATTTATATCGAATTAAAACGTATTCGCCGCGTTCAAATGCATTTATTTGACAAAATGTGATGGGTGAACAAGTGCAAGTGCTCATTCTCTTTGGCAGTACGATGCGTTTTTTTTTGGGGGGGGGGAGGGGGGGGTGACGGACGTAAACATTTGTATTGAGCCGATCGATTTTTCAATTCAATTTAAAATCAAATAAATGCCACTTATTCGAACAAAGGAGTGCATTGGAAACCAATCGGCGTTGAGCAGGCGCCTTGGTGGTATCCCTGGTGAGTTGGGTAATCTGCGTCCTGTCACCAGTGTCTCATATTTTTTAATATTATTAGCAGGAGGTCGTAATGCGTGGAGGCGCAAGTTATAATTCCTGGATGTTGGGACCTCAGAGCTGGAGCTCTGGGACTCCAGCTGATTTAATCTGAGTCTTTACTCTGCTCGTATTCGATCATAGAACATGGGACATTGATTAGATACATGCTCTGGTATCGAACCAGCAACTTATGGGCCCATAATTGATTGGCGGTGTCTCTCTTCTTTTCTGTTGCCTACATTCACTGACCCCATCGCTGCCCAGTAATAGAGAACCGCACCAGCATTTAAAACGAAACTATATTATTTTCACCAGGTAAGAAAATTCATGGCAGCCAAATACGCTAAATGCTTGTTTCTAAATGTGGAGGGAAAAGCCGGAGGACCCGGAGAAAACCCCACGTGACCACGGGTGAGAGAGACATGCAAACTCAAAATATACAGGCGTCCAGGTCAGGATCGAACCCACGAACCTCCTGCAGACCAGGTGAGGAAGTTAACATCTCTCCACCGTGGCGCCACTCATGTCGATTGAGTTAACCACGCTAAACTATTTACACGGAATAAGAGCATTTTAATAGTATCATACGTGCATAATGCATGCGCAATAATAAGAACACCTAAGAGAGGTCTTGTTTAAAGTAAAAAAAATTGTGTTTGTTTTTCTTTGTAATTAATATGTAATGTGGCAACGCTAAAACGGATACTCGTGAGATTTATAATCCCGAAAAGGTTTGGTACATGACAGAGCACTTAAGACCAGAAGAAAGAAAACCGGTTGTGAAATATGCATTCACAAAGTATGCACGTTTATCTCCCTAGTTTAAAACACTTTAATGACTCGGTGCAGTTGCAGTCGTGAACCGTGATTAACAACTGGAGTATCTGGCAGTGTTACTGTGAAGCGATAAGCAGAACGGACGCATCAGCATACCAACAAAATCCACAGGAATATGTATATACAGTATATTTACATTTTTTTAATTGCAAGCCGGGTATGAGCGAGCCATCATTTGGATCTAGCGAACTGCACCGAGCGGCAGTGCGTGCGTGCGTGCAGAATCTGACGTTGCAAGCGGGTAAGACCTTGTCTCGGAAATAATTTCGGCCTCACAATGTACCCGCTATTTTTAATCGATGGCCCCCGGGGAGAAAATTTGCTCGGCTTGAATTTTAAACATTTTTTTACAAATGTTCCCGTGCAGAAATAAAAGTGTCCGGAGTTCTAATTAAGTATGCAACGGCACAATTTTTTACAAAAGTGTTCCGGAGAGCCTTTTTGGTAATTCCAGTGCCAGTTAGCGGCCTCCTTTACGGGGAGATAATAATGATGTGCTTGCAGCAATTCTGCGCGTAATTACATTATCAATAATTAAAACTGTGTTTTAAATCGGATACTGTGTTCCTGAGTGGTTCCGGATGGTTCTCGCGCTGCCTACTGCGGTCGCCTGCAGACGCGGACCTCCAGGACACCGCTCTGCCCTGCTTGCTGTTAACGGTCACGTGATGTGTCTACAGGGTCAAGCGAGTTCACGCCTGTGCGTATGTGGAGGTGGAACAAACCACTTTCATTCTAGATTTGAAGCTTTCGTGACTGCAAGGATTCATATTCTTAGGTTTTTTCGGTAAAGTCACGTAGGAAAAATATTAAAATTAATAAAAGTTAAATAAAATAAAAATCACGACGTTTCGGAGGCAACAAAAGCTTCCGTCTTCAGGTGGAACCGTCACAGCCACGACAGCTGTATCAAGTAAATGAGTATCATTTATTTTATTTTATTTTTTATTAATTTTAATGTTTTACCTACGTGACTTTACCGAAAAAACCTAAGAATATAAACCACTTTCATTCAAAACCTTTCATCGATCAGCTGCTGGACGGAGGTCTCCCCATGCCGTGTCGATCTTGGGAGTGGGGGGTTTGTTATGCTTCACCACGCCGGTCATTTGCGAGTTGGTGAAGGAGCGGCCGCAGTCTGGGATCGGTTGAGATATCACGACTACTGATGCTAGCCGTGATCAGGGATCTAACTACTGTGTGGGTGTTGGCGGCTGGGTTCTATGGCTCTCCGATGCGTTTGCGCGGTTATTTTTGCGTTTGTCAGCGTGCGTTGGTCGGCACGGTGTCCGACGTTTCGCTTCGCGCGCCGGGAGCATCTTCAGTTCAGGAATGTCGGACATCATTCCCAACGACACGTGGTGCAACCTGGACACGCATTGGACAAGGGACTCAAGTCCAGGTTGCAGGTTCAGAGCAGAGTGTGCTAACCACTGCACCACCGCTCCTCCCAATGCACTTTTATTTAAAAAAAATTATACCAAAAGTAAATCGTTGTCAAGGGAGACCTGAGTAAAGAACGTTAATATGAAACACATCAAATATACAATATCAAATATAAGCAATATGAAGGAAATTGAATTGTTAAATTAAACGAATCAATTATAACTAAAACAATGAAGACGTATACAATGTAATATCGAACTTAACATTTCAGTCGCAAGTACTTGAATTCTTGCGTGCGGTATGAGGCATGGTTCAATGGAACTTACATTGATGTTGTCCGCGCAGTGAGTTACACATTAAACAAAGAGTGATAGTGAGGATGTCGAGCAGCAGTCAATTTGTTGTGGTTGGATGGTGGGTATTGAGTCTGCAATGGACAATTAGCCGATTAAGTTACCTAATGTGTTCCAATGAAGTCAACTAATTAACACATTCTATAATTGACCATTGTGGTCGATTACTTGGGCCCCTTTAAAAACATTGGGTCACCCTCAGCTCGTGAAGGCGGGAACCCCCCCCCCCCCGACAAGCCACGCCCAATGCGACGATCCCGATGCCGTCACCGAGCCTCGACCATGACCTCCCGTCCAGCGGCACGTGTGAGGAACAGAGATGAGGTTTTTTTTGTTTTTCTCCCATCAATTTTGCGTTGTCTGATTTAGCCAAATAATCGAGCCGCGGATGAGTAATCGTTTACTCAAACTATTGGATAGCCCCAGCTCTCGTGACAAATACAACCCCGA
The DNA here is from genome assembly GCF_964198595.1 of Lampetra fluviatilis. NCBI lineage: Eukaryota > Metazoa > Chordata > Hyperoartia > Petromyzontiformes > Petromyzontidae > Lampetra > Lampetra fluviatilis. The sequence goes on along the minus strand of NC_136285.1, from coordinate 12,975,961 downwards.
TGCGCTAGGCCATGGCCTATGCGTGTGGCAGGCGCAGTAGCTTAGGAATATTTGAAGTTTGCGTGTCTCTCTCCCCGAAAGTCGCGTGGATTTTTCTCCGGGTCCTCCAGTTTTTCCCTTCACGTTTAGAATCAACACGCGTTTCGAGTATTTGGGTGGTCTACATTTCCACGTGATAAGCCACTTCGTTGAGCTATCATTTGGGGCCAGGTGGCATCTAAAAAAGAGATATGTAGTTCAGTGGGTCTTATCAGGTAAAATAAAAAATGTATAGCTTAAGGAGTCTGTTCACAGTGTGGAACTCGGCCTCTTCTCTATTTGCTCTGAGCTACGCTCAGAAAGACCGCATAAAATTAATTAAATTTGTACGGCATTAAATGAAAAAGGCAACATTTACTCTCACCCCTGTTGCAGTGCCTCATTGCCTTTCCCATTTCAATAAAGTGACAAATTTTGTCATCGGCAAAGTATTTAATTGCTGCTTGGGTGAGCCTTATGCTTTGTGCGTTTAAATATTAAGTCGTAATAATCAATCTTTGTCAAGTCAATTTACTGCAGCTGGCCTCTGTTTTAAATCACGGCTTTTTATTTTTTTACACAGACATTTCGGAAAATATTGAAAAAGTTGTCGGTTGTGAGGATTTTTGGTAACATTTGTAATCATTTTCGCGCACACGAAAAAAAAAAATCACACGACATAAAAACAACAGAACTTTCAACAGACGTCTTCCCATTGAGCCACGGAGACCCGCGGGCAGCAATGCGAACATGGCGTTCCAACCGGCAGGGTGATGGCAAGGCCCGCTCAAGCATGCGAGCCCGCTGCGATTTTGGAAAGACGAGGGACATCTATTTTGCAAAGTCGACATCAACAAAAAAAACATCCGGCGTGCACCGCTCTCGAGTCTCTACCACGTGGGACGACGGAGATCTGACTGCTGTGAGACCCACTGTAAGCGCGCGTGTGTGCGCGTGTGTGCGTGTTTGTGCGCGTGCGTGTGTGCGCGTGTGTGCGCGTGTGTGCGTGTGTGTGCGTGTGTGCGCGCGCGCGTGTGTGTGCGTGTGTGCGCGTGTGTGCGTGTGTGTGCGTGTGTGCGCGCGCGCGTGTGTGTGCGTGTGTGCGCGTGTGTGCGTGTGTGTGCGTGTGTGTGCGCGTGCGTGTGTGCGTGTGCGCGTGCGTGTGTGCGTGTGTGTGTGTGCGCGTGTGTGCGCGTGTGTGTGTGCGCGTGTGTGTGCGCGCGTGTGTGTGCGTGTGTGTGTGCGCGCGTGTGCGCGCGCGTGTGTGCGTGTGTGTGTGCGCGTGTGTGTGTGTGCGCGCGCGTGTGTGTGTGCATCGTGGTTTGTCTTTAGAGTCTGTTCCGCGCGCCTTTCATCGCCCCCACCCGTGTCCCCCGGCTCTTCCACCAAAAAAACACAAGCCCAGACCCCGTTTTTTATTGCAATTTGCCTATTCCCATGCGTAATGTTTGCGGGTGCACGTAGTGTGCGAGCGAGTGTGTTGTTTGTCTCTGAAGAAATGCAATTTGTTACGGTAGGGCCCTTTTGTAACCTGTTGTGACATTACCTGCGTGTGCGACGCTTATCTTGAACTTAAAACTCGGCCGCCCCCCTCCCTCCGCCCAAAAAAAATACAAATAACTTGAACGTAAACGTCCTTGTTGAACAAGAAACTATTTCCTTTCGATGTTAGTAAGTGCCGCGCAGTAATTGCGTACTCTCATGGCTGATGTGATGCGGTATGGGTGGGCGAGTAGTGGGGGGGGGGTAACGCGTTCTGAAGTGGCGTGAGGGGGGGGGCCTGCGTGTGGAGGTTTGCTGATCGCAAGCTTCCAGAGATGGCACTGACCGGCCAGCAGAAGGAAGTGTAACAGTGAGATAATGAAAAGATGGATGCGTTTAATTTGACCTCGCTTTAACCCAGCCCCCTCGGTGCGAGTGACAACGGCGTTAATCTTGTTGTGCCTCCACCCCCCACCCGCGCATCAGCTGTGCTTATAAACAATAACACAACAGCAGACTCCTTTTGTCTTGCGTACTAGATTGCGATCTCTGTAAACTACACGTCGCCACAAAACTCCAGCCGCGGACACACAATCTGGCAACCCACAGAGTTGAGGAGGGGCTCTTTTATAAACCTACGCGTGGTATTTGTTTTAAAAATGCATTTGTCACACTGGTTAACACTTTACACAATTGCAAAACCGAAGCCGGTGAAAAATCCACCTGTAAAAAAGAGAGAGAGAGAGAGAGACAGAACCTTTTTTTCTTCTTGGTTCTTTCGGTGAAGTCACGTAGAAGGGAAGTAATCAAATAATAAAAATAAAACATATTAAAATAATTCTCACGACGTTTCGGCCACAACGCAAGCAGCCGTCCTCAGGTGAAGAACAGGTCTGTCGGAAAGACAGCGTCTGAATGAACACCACCAGGCTTGGCAGCGTATATTTAAGCTGGGTTGGAGGGGGAAGAGCGCCTTGACAAAATAATTTGCATATCAAGAGGAATTTGGCATATTTATGGAAAATGCAGATATGAGATTAGTCACTACTTGTGGAATGCGTAGGAGGTGAGCCTTTGTTATTAGAGGACGCATTACCTTGGGCACGTGATTGTCAAGGTTGAAAGGTAACGGGGCAGCCCTGCAGGTTGCTTGCTCGCACCACTGCTGGTGGGAAGGGCCTCCACTTTGGGGATAGCCCAGAGACACCCTCTCGAGAGGGTATTTGGCCTACTTTTCCCACGTGTCTCGGAAGGGGTCGGGAACCCTCGCGCTTTAAACCCACCGCGCGCGACCCACCGATCGACTGTGGTTACACCGCTTGGGGTGTGTGCTCTGGCCCATCGTCAATTGCACCAATCTGCCACAATTTCGTTTCAGCGAGGCCATCCGGCAAAACGTTTGCGCGTCTTTTGCTCTTTGAGCCGTGACCCCAGCGTTTTTCCGGGGCGCCCTGAGTGCCGTTTGCTTTTTCTTGTTGCGACGAGAATTTTTCAGTGACGGCAGCCGCATCCCCCCCCCCCCCTTCGCTTACGAGACGCGTGGGGTCGCCGCCGGTTTATTGGACGCCTGTGAAAGCAGTGGACATCTATGAAACAAAAAGTGCTTCGTCGCTCCTCGGATTCCTCCGGCCCCAAAAAAAACAAAAAAAGATCCTCGTTCTGATGTTCTCCGAGCGGCGGTGTCGATCCGCGAGATTGTCGCCACTTCCGCACGCATATCCACACTGCGTGGGAGATGTTCATCGCCGCGTTACCACGATCACAAGGGAGGGATGTTTTATCGTTATGTTGTCATTCGCGTGCCGTGCATTCCATCGCCCAATATCCGCGACCGTTGTTGAGACCTTTTTGTGCGATGTTTTGTTCCGTGTTATTAAAAGCGTGCTTCGAGCAGAGGCAGCTTTATTGAGTTGCATCCATGCTTCTGTTCAAAACGAGACTCGGTTTCACTTCTCCCGGTGGGCAACAGTGACACCACGTGCTGGTAAACCCCCTTTGTTGCGTTAGTTTCATTCACAAGAAAACGACCACTCGCAACGACCATTACCGTCAGCGACGCAGGGCGAACGTTAGTTTACGGCTCCTCGCCAATCCCCCGTTGGCATTCGTCGCGATTTGTTCGATCGTGACGCATCCACTTCACGCGTCACCGTGGGTTGATGTCGGTCAGGCACCGAGGAATCACGTGCCGCCGCTGTTCGCCGCTGCTCGGTAACAGTCGGGGGTAGCCGGGTTCGGTGCCGTGACCACCGCGCCAGCGTGCCGCCACCAGTGCGTCTCTCCGCAAACGAACGCAAAACCCTGAAGGTGTGCAAAGAGGCATCAGCAAGACGCACGCTGGGAAATTGATCGAAAGGCAGAGGAGCACGAGGATTAATAATAACGAAGAGAAGATGGACGGATTAAAGGCTTCGCTATTAATACAGCACGCGATGGTCAAGAAAGTTGATGAATTGGCAGCCGAGCAATGGGACTTGTCCGAGAGAAGCTCATTGAAGAGAGGGTGAGCGATGATATTCGCCCGGCGCTCGGCGAGGAGTTACATCTCAGATGGCGAGAAACGATGACATATTGGGGGGAGGCATTCATCCGGCAGTGGATTGAACATGACTGCTGGATAAATGATGATGATGATGATGAAACAATGATGATGTGTATTCTTGGTTCTTTCGGTAAAGTCACGTAGAAAGGAAATACTAAAATAATACAATTATAAAAAATAAAATTATCACGACGTTTCGACTGCAACACAAGCAATCATCATCAGGTGTGAAATCCACAGCAAGAGGGAGCGATGATTTCACACCTGATGATGATTGCTTGTGTTGCAGTCGAAACGTCGTGAGAATTTTATTGTTTTATATTTTCATTATTTTATTATTTCCCTTGTACGTGACTTTACCGAAAGAACCAAGAATCTGAATCCCTGTGGTCACGAAAGCTTTAAATCAAAATGATGATATGATCTGCCAATAGCATCCTGCACATGACCAACGATAAAGGGGGATTCACTCTGAGCAGCATGGCTGCTTATAAGAATACATCGTAGTGTCTACTACGCCACGTGTTTAATTGCTGCCAAGTGCAATGCCATCGTGACAATGTAGTGTTATTTATAACATTTCCAAGAAGCGTATTTTTGGTGCAGAAATATTTGCACTTCCTTGAGTGAAAGAAAGATTTGGTGGTAATTGCCGCATTGTTGATTGCAATCCCCTCGAACACGTACAACAGATAAAACAGCGGAGTAAATACTCACGTTTGAAAATATCACGCGTGGCATAACAAACATTAAATTACCCCGTGAGATTAAATATAAATAAATGACTGCAGTACCAGCTTAGCAAGGGGCGCATGAAAAATGCATGCTATTTAAATAAACTATGCAGGCACTTTTAATTTCTCTCGCCATCTATATCATTGTTTTGGTGATATATTTATGCTTTTAAAAAAGAGAGTTCGCAGTTGCAGAACGGCCCCCTTAAACTGCCGACAGCTTGTTTTAACGAGAGAGTCTTGTTTTGTCTCGGGAGTATATTGAATGCACCGATAAGGCGAACGCACCATCACCACCGCCACCACCATCATATATCAGAAAATAAACCGAGTGAGGGCTTCGCTCGCACTTTGTTATATTCTGCCCACCCAACAGAATTGGGAGATAGCGTGTGATGCATTGCGGTGGCCGTAAGTACTTACTGTCAATCGTGTGAATTGCATTGGTGGTGGACGCTTCCCCTGTGGGACTGTGTGCTGGACGCTGATACGGCAGCTGCGATGCCAGACAACAGTGACCAGGCCAAACACGAGGTCAAACTCCAACATTTGGCTGGACCTTGCGTCTCACCGTATTTTTGTTTTGTTTCAAGTGTAGGTTAATTTTTGTTGTCACGAGCTTTTCAAAATGCATATGCATTTGGACGCATGTGTGTACGTTGAATTTAATTTGCGCCGTACGTAAGCCAACCGTGGTAATCATAGGTGCGGGGTGGGGGGAAGGACCACGCAAACTAAACACAAAAAGTAGTTCTGACATATGGGGGTGACAGGTGGCGTTTGAAACGAATGGGCACATTTCTTAATCCCCCCACCGACGCTGCACCTTTTTGTCTTTTTTACGTAAAATAAATGACGTTGCCTTCCTGCTTGAACTGAGCCCTTGTCTCTGCTGGAGGCTGGGTGACTCAGAGGGCAAGGGCAACTGAGCTGGCACCAAGTTTCAACTTCCTGTGATTAAAACTTGCTTGTCAAGTGCAGCGAATGGAGTAGCCTCAGCCCAGTCACGAATGACTGGACGAAAAAAAAACCCCATTGCATTAAATTTGCATCTGCACTCGAATTGAGAAAAACAAATCATCCATCGATGAGATTAAAAAATAACAATTTGTCTCATCCGATGGACATTTCTGCTGCGTAGAAACGCTTCTGCGAAATGGCTTCTCTCTATTATGTGTACACGAGGTCTATTGAAGGGAAACTGAGAGGTAGTTCTGCGAAATCTGCTTCCGTCGGCGAATCTTTACCAGCGATGGACGCACTTCCCGACGAAAGATCGCAATGGATTATTTGTCGCATGACATGGCACCAATAGCACCATTGGGACACAATTGGAGATTTGTTTTCTTCTTCAAGTATTTATGTATACAATTTTGGCACTGTAAAATAAAGTCCTATCGTGATAAATTATTAAGCGGATGTACCATTGTGGCAAGGCACTCGTGTTAGATTCGTACTCGAATGGCTTGTAACAGTGAAGTGGTGCCAGTACGCCTGACTGCATACAGCTCACTCTGCGTTCTGTGTTCGTTTGTTGTCATTCCCCCGCACCTACGATTAGCTCAGGTGGCATTCGTACGGAGCAAATGCGGGTGTTCGGTGTCATAATGTAGAGGATTCCATCGAAAGGCAAAACAGGTTTGGCTGTTGGCAGCGCTGGCTGCCGAAGGTTCATCCTCCACATCATTCAGATTCCCGATGCCGTCTTAAGCTTTCGCGCATCTCCAAGTGGTGCAGGTGGCTATAAAGCCATCGTGGTAGAGAAGATTTGGAATTTAATTATATTCGCATCAATGCTTTTAAATCACCGGCACCACCTGCGTATTGCATGTAACTTCAAACTTACAGAGGATGATTCTGGCTTTAACCTAAACTGGGGTCGTGACCTGCAGCTATTTCTCACTTTAATGTATTATTTTATCTCCTTTGGGACAGTGCCAACAAAATCATATCTAATTCTTATTTAACTTTCAGCCAAAAGTAAAAATCCGTGAGCAAAAAAATCAGTGAAACTCATGACTATCTTCAAAAGTGTATCATGTACCCCCAACCTCACCGCTGCTTTTATTACATTTTTTTAATCCAATGATATATGAACTGGAGGAGTCCTCTAATTACGCACTTTTCTCGGGTTGAAAAGGGCAGGTGTCTGACTAATTGTCATCTCCAGACAAGGCAAGGCGGAGGATTTGGAGGGGGCAGTGGGTAGCTGTGGTAATGTTAATAACGGATGCCACATTTGTGTCCGCAACCCAACTTCTGACCACCTCCACCTTGGACCGTTTCATCGACGTAACGAGAGTTGTCAGTGCAGCCAAAACCTCAAGCGACTTCGCCGCGAACTCTTTGTCTCGGCAAATTAAGGGACGCTCGGTCTGGCGGAGGAGGCGTTCTGACGCTCGCTCTGTGTGCTTCTCAAAACGAGGCAGATGCCCATGGACGGACGACAGCCTCCGGCAAGCGGCCCCTAATGAGCCACGTCAAGGCAGGCTTCTTGAGTGCACATCTCGAGCGAGTCGGAAGTTCGTCACATCCGAGGCGTGAAGAGGTCTTGACCGTCCCTTACGCGGGGCTCGAGCAAGAGTGCTTTTTCAAGTTTCATTTATTAGGTATAGCCCTGTGAGCCATTCGGCTCTTGAATCGGGTGCAACCGCAACAGACAAAAAAAACAAAAACATGAACAATAAAGCATCTTAAAGTGACTATGTGCAAACAGAAAATCCAAGAAAAGACAGCAAAATATTGCATAAAAAGCACCGTACACCAACGCTGTGTGCAAAAATCCCAGTGGGATGCAAGTCAAACAACAACAACCACAAGACAACTTAGATTAAGGCCATCAGTCTAACTCTGTACTACAACAAACAAACATGGCCAAACTGAAAAACTTTTCAAAAATCACCAAAATAAAGCCATAAAAGCAATGAAACTGTGCGAGCAGCTCCCCGCGATCACAATTTTAGCCCGGCACATTGCAGCTCTTCTTGAGCACGTGCACCCGTCCAACCCCGCAGCTAAACGTCGCGTTACTCACCCGTCATCAACCTTCAAGGCTGGCTTGCTGGCTGGCTTCTCATTTGCCAGCAGCGCCGTTGTATCTATATGTACTGTATGTTGAACTTCTTTCGCACCGTACGCAGCCACCTCAAGAGCCACTACAAAACCTGATGGACGTCATTCACGAACCCCAGAGGGACTGCCGACGATGACGAGCCAAACCGTGCTAATTGGAGGTGCAGGCAAAAGACAACAAACTGAACACAACAAGCAGTTCTAAAGAAACGAGCATTCAACACTAGATTTAAAAGTGCGCAGCGCCATTAGCTTCCTAATATGTTGCCCATGACCAAATGGCCACGAAAGCGTCTACTCCGATTGGACCTTGGAAGTTGAGTCTGATTCATGCTCTTGACGGCAGACTGCCTTGGAATTCCAGATATTGCAGGCTTGGGGCTGGCCAGGAGAAGTTAGCACTTAAACGGGTTATTCTTGAATCACTCTGTGTGGAGCCTTTGAGTGGTATCTCTTTGTATGTAGGGTGGGTTTTCTCTGGGCACTCCGGTTTTCTCCCACGCAAAGCCAAACACGCATGGAACGAAATTAGTCAAAAGGGACCCTCCTAAAAAAAAATGATTGACACTCAGCTAGATTTGGACAAAACGCAATTATATTATTGTTACATGGAGTAAAAAATGTCTCCCATCTTCATCAAACTTTCACGACGTTGCACCGACTCTCCATTTTGGTCTCACGCTTGGCTTAACCTCTCTTCTTTTATTTATAAACGAACCCCCCCCCCCCAAATATATCTATACCTGTGTAGTGAGCGACTTCCGAGACACAATGTGGAGAGGGCTTCTTATTTATTCATCACACTTCAGGCACAATCACTGGGCGACATATTGATACACGGTTACGCACAGCTAACCCATCTCCACAGCCCCATTGTCGGCGTCCAATTACATAACTGGCTGACTAATATAGCGACGACGACAATGGGAGCCCGTGCAGAGGATCCGCCACGTGGCCGGACGGTGGAGAGAGATGACGGCGAAGACGGCGACGGCAGCCAGGACCCAGACCCCACGACAGCCTCGAACCGTCAGTCACGTGCCCCTTACATACTTGCCAGCGTGGCCAGGCCCTCTTCCGGAGCTTCCCGGCTAACCCCGCCTTTAACCTCTAAACCAGTCACGCCCCCATTTTCTTATTGGCTATTATATAACGCACCCACACTCGTGATTACCCCTCCTGGTCATCAGATGGCTCTCTGTCATTACACCTATGTATATGTAAACCCTCATTCACAGACTCTTTCCGGCGTCATACATTGTACATGTGACAATGCTTTCACATTCTTAATCACACGTGCCCCGTCTTGTATTCCCAGCCGCGATTGCGCAAAGTCTCGGGGTACCGTTGCATTCCGATTCCGACCGCACACAAGCGAAGTTGATCGTAAAAGTTAAAACGCGCTCGCCACCGAGTGCGAAGTCTATGCCCCACAGTTGAGCTCCCATCGCCTTGCAGCGTCAACCGCGTGGCACGAACTCACTCACTCTTGCTTCACCGTGTTTCGTATTTATTCATCTTTTTTTTGTCCGCCGAAACTTAACCGTACATCTCGCGCCAATGGGGACCTCTGTTGTAACGTTGGTGCGATGTTTGTCGGAGAGACCGGCTCCACTAATTGTCTCAAGTGGGGTGGTGCAAAAAACATTCCACGCCCCCCCCCCCCCACCTGGTCGAGTCAATTGGCCGGAGAAAGAGATGACCGCACGCTGCTAAAGGCTAATTGGATCGGTTGCAAAACGCTCAATGTGGAACCGTAGCACAATCGGCAAATCTGTCGTGATGATTTTCTTGTCTGTGTGTGTACCGCTTGTCACGAATAACGACCCCGCAAATGGAGTCGTTTGTAAATAATCGCGTGGTCATTTGTCACGCTGGTTATCCGAGGACTTGCTTGACCATCTCTCACCTCTGATATTATTAGCTGTGGTCGGGAATCAAATTTACTTCCTCCATTAATATGTCAGATTGAAATATGGAAATGCTTAATGTCTTCTCACAGTATAAAACAACCTAATGGACTGTTTTTGGCATGAGGCTTGCGGCCATGCAGTTTTTTTTCCGCATTAATTAATGTACGTGGTTTTATTCCATTGCAATTTAAGCAAATGCACAGGAGATCCAGAAAGTACTTAAGTGTGTTTAGTTTATTTATTTTTTATTCAGTTAAATGACAAAATCGATGAAAATTCCAATTTATATAAGGCCTCCAGCAAGTGGAAAACGTTAAGTTATTTTGTCATTGAACTGAATAAATGGGCGAAAAAATTAGGGCATTTATACAAACAAGATACCGATGTTCTGCACTCGTTTGAATATTTTAGCGGAGTTCAAATAAAATTTAAATATTTACGAAATTGTGACGACCCCTTTCCCTCTCAACCCCGCCCCCCCCCGTAAAGTTCGCCACGAAGGATAAAAAAAAGATCACTATTCACAAGTCTTTTCAATTTTCCGTTCGACAGCTGTCCTTTTCCGCAAACACGTGATCAGTCCTCACCACCGCTAGCTTTACGACTTAACGTACAAAGACAAAGATACCCCGCATAGCCTTAACGCACTGTTGGGGCAAGTGCTGTCAGCTAGCAATACCAATGAAGACCGGTACGGCACACGGTGGGGGTGGGTGGCCACCACCACGCCCGGCCGCCTTTGTCTCCCTCGTGGCGACACAGGCCAACACCGCACACCCCACACGACACCTTGCACACCTCCACAGAATGTTACGAGCGAGCGCGGGTTGCCGTTAGAATGCGGAGCGTGCGCTGCAGATTACATTTGAATATGACAGCGCGGGATTGAGTGTCATTTCACTCGCAGTGCTCATTATGTAGGGGGGCTGATGGTGGTGGGGGGGGGGCTTGGGGGTGGGTGGGGGGCACTGCGCACCCGGGCGTTCGATTGCTCATCGCTGCAGGTCACAGTTGCTCGGGAAAGGCACATTTCAGCTGATTACACAAATCACGCCACATCCATCACGCACCCCAAAGTAAAGGGACTGATTGATGCGACGAGAGGGACGCGTATCTCACGATGAGGGATCTCACGCGATGATGGTGGGGGGGGGAGGAGGGTGCTATGAATTGGAAGCATATTTCGGCTGCGCCGTTTCACGTCGGGCTGCCCCCGAAGTAGCTTTGTCATGGATTTTGAACTGAGCTTGGGGGGAGGGGTGCCCAGGGGACACCTGAGCCACGTTTTGAGAGTGAGGCTGTGGCGTTGAATTGCGTGGGAACATTTTTTTTTACTCGACGCTGCAAAACAGCAAAGATAAAGAAGGGGAGAGCCTCACCATTCTGGCGAATTGCCCGATGATGCTGGATGCAATTACCAGCGAAACGTCGTACTCAAATTGTAAATGTTGTGGTTTCACGCTTCAACACACCGGTGGGCTAAAGCAGTTAACTATTTGTCTTTTGTCAACGTGACACTTTTTTACTGATTGGCCGTGTCGGGTGGTGGAGGGTTACGACACATTTATAAATAACGCGATCTAAACCCAAAAACGTTGATTATGAATAATATTGGTCGCGAAAGCCTACGTGTTAAATTGATAAAGAAAATGCCCACGATTAATTGTTCTCAAACCGTTTGAGAGTGCACTGGGCGATAACTCTTCTCTTACCGCTCATCACTTGAGTGCGTGTGTAAAGTTTGCTATTGGCAGCGGAAATTGAAAATTCGAGTCAATGCAATTTTTTTTTTACATGAGAAAAGGTACGTACAGTTCGAGCTGGAGTGTAAGCCGATTGGGTGCGCGAAGAATAACAACATTTCAGTCCTTAGTGCTTCATCACATCAAGTATGTGACGACTTTAGCATATTAAACTAAAGACCTATTTTGAAATATTTCCGTTCTAGATTTGAAGCTTTCGTGACTGCAAGGTTCTTTCGGTAAAGTTACATAGATGAAAATAAAAGTGAAAACAACTAAATTAAATCACGACGTTTCGGGCGCAACACAAGCGTCCTTCATCAGGTGGGGACCACCACAGCGAAAACAACTGTTTATTTTATATTGTATTAGTCTTTTCACCTACGTGACTTTACCGAAAGAACCGAAGAGCAATATTCCCGTGATTGAACAGTGCCCTGTTTCCACCACGGTGTCCTGATAGCACGCGTGCATGTAGCTGTGAAGTCCTTTAATCAATCCACTGCTGGATGAGGTTCTCCCCCATGCTGTGCCGCTTGTGGGAGTTACTGAATCATACTTCGCCACTTTGGTCGGTGCGGCTTAGGAACATAGATACGTGAGCAGTGTACGGTGCAACAGTGCCTTACGTAACACTGCCCACAATGTAGACGCACAGCAGCCTATGACACCTGTATTTTGCGCACTCTGGTCACCCATACAAGCACTATCCAGGCTCAACGCTGCTTAGCTTCCGTGATCTGATGAAACTAGGCACGTTCGGGACTGATTCGGTCTTCGGCAGGTAAACAGATATGATTGATAAGAAACACAATACGGTTACATTGAATCGTCATGTGTTAACAGGAAAACATTTCATACTTGTCACAGCATTCTAGATGCATCCTTTTATCTGCTACTTTTGAGGAGACTCAGCATGCCCTCCCCCCACCCCCCGCCGATCATCACTCTCATGATGAAATGTAATCCTGCGACACAATCCACGCGATATATCTGCCATTGTACCACCTGCCAACCAAACACATTTAGATAACCTGGGGCTGTAACAAGAAAATACACGCACCTTCAATGGTTAAAGGTGCAGCCCTGAAATTGCTCATGCCGCTGCTGAAGGCCTTCGCTGGGTGGGAGGTCTAGATGCTATCTTTGGCCTACTCTTCCACGCTGACCAGACGTCTTGGAAATGGTGAGAAGTACCCACACTTCACCCCGCCACACGTGACATGTCAATGGACTAACTGTGGCGTGTGCGTTTTTATATACTTCTGGGTGGAAAGAAGCGGAAGGTTTGGCGGAGTTTTTAAGAGATGGAACCAGCAACGAGTGCGCTAATCATTGCACTGTAGTATATTATAAAAAAAAGAGTTATCATAATTTTTTGTTAGAATATAATCCAGTAGTTCAACTTTGAAAACCCTCTTTAATGTCTGCCCTGAAATGGCCAACCTTGAACATAATTGCATGCCAAGCAAATTGTCTCAAGGACTCTGACGATGAGTGGAATTTCCTGGATTTTTTTTTCTAGTTAGTGGTGTTTAGCCCCAACGGGCAAAAGTGCCCGTCACATTGCCCCCCGAGAATGGCGCGCTCATCACTCCACAGCTCCCTAACCTTCATGCGGAGTTGACAGCACAGCTGGCCGTATTAGTTGCCCGCGCTGATGAGATAATTGAAGGCATTCTCGCGCGCTAACGTTGGGGGTGATGCCCATATCTCCTCGATGCTGATCTTAAAGGCCCCCCCCCCCCCCCGTTTGCGGATTCTGCAAATGAACGGGATCTCGCGTCGCTTAATTCAACAACGAGATGGCAGGCACAGCAGCAGATTCTTGAATCTATCTGTGCGGTGCTCTGTAAAATGTGGGTATTGGCTACCCTGGTTTCCTCCCACATGCCATATACAGTTTTGGCAAAGGTACAGCCGTGCAATTATTTTCTAGTGCCACGGCTGTTGGAAGGGCCTCCACTGGAGGGATATTTTTGCCTCCTCTTCCACGCTGGTCAGACGTTTCGGGAGAGGGGGGAGCAGCCGCATGTTACCAACCATGCACGATGTGCCAAACCGCCTAACTGTGGTGCACATCTAGAATGTGGTGCATCCAATTATAACTCCTGGGAGGATAGTGGCGACTGCACCGTGGTTTCTCAACTGCCGTGCCCGGGAGATGGAACCAATCTCCAAAATCCGACGTGTGAAACACTACGCCACAGCAGCATCCCAATTCATTTTGGTAAAATATTTCGATGATAGCAGGACCCTCCTGAAATAAAGAGTCTTGAGTTTCAGCGAGGCTTTTCTGAGTAAATTAAGGGCATTATTATTAATAATGCCGCTGCTATGTTATGGTTATGTAGACGGTGGCTACATAAACACAGTGTGCCTTGTTCATACAAAGCCTCTGGTGTGCATTCGGATCATTAAACTGCTTGTCTGACATCTAATTGGTGAAATTGATACACTCCGGATGCCTCATGCTGATGCTTGGATCTGCTGACAATGTGCCAGTGGCAGCACGTATCTCGTTCGAGATGACCGTTGGGGCATTTATTTGCAAATCCTTTTTGTGTTTCAGATATGACACATTAAAATTGCATTAGATAGTATGCTAACATTAATATGCTTTGACATTGATCATCAATTTATGGCAGATTTTGTTTTAATTTCACGCCACTCCTCTGTCTGCCATTTCATTCGGTTTGCGATCACACCACGGTAATCTGAGGCCGATTGCGCGTCGTCATTTTTGCACACTTCAACTCACCAAGCCCATTAATCCCGTGTTTGCATTTGTTGAGTGCATAACCCATTGCAAAAATATTTGCATGAGCTGTGATAAATATTTCCAAACAGTCGCCCCCTTGTTCCGTGGGTAATTTTCTTTTTGGAATTGGATCACCGGGGTTTTTTTTTTGCGTGTTCGGAAATAAAATAAAAAATAAAAACCTTAAAACAGAAACAGCCACCACTTGCATAAACAATCGTTGCAATTTAAAATATTCTGTATATTTTTTTATTCCGATCCGGGTAATATCTTTGGACAATGTTATCTGTTTAAACTGCCGTCTGCTGTGCACAGTCGTAATTTGGCTCGGCAGTCCGTGTAGAGACTGATTTGAATTGTGATGTTTTCTGCGTGCATTGTGACGGCGCGCTGTGTGAAGCCAATTGTTTGTCTCTCGTTAATGCTGCATCGCAAGCCAAGCTGATGTATTCAAATTTGGTCTCGGTGAAGTGCAGGGGATATGGGGTGCATCAGAGGTTTCACACCGATGTGCATCATCGTATAAGAAAATTGGCCTCTCTGAATGTCGTGGATCTTTCTTACGTTGTTCTAGCAAGCACAGTTTTTTTTTTCTTGTTAAGCCAATTGTTGCAGAACTACATACAATATCGCTGCATCGCACAATGTATTAATGTACGTAATCTGATTGTACAAACGGAAATTCTGGCCCTTCTCAATACACAAATTAAATAAAGCCTGATTTGAATTAAAGCTTCCCCATACTATGTAAGTGATGGTGTTTTTTAATATCAAATTTTATCATACTTGTCAATGGGGAGTGGTGAAGAGAGGGAGGGCAGGATACGTCCCAATGGCACGCACCGCTGATGTTAGCTGTGGCTGGGAATGAAACCAGGGTTACCAGGTTCACAGTGCTGTGTGCTAACCACGGCACCACTCCTCGCCCTGCCTCCATGTAAAACTAAACATTTACATCACAGCAAACAATAAGGAAGACAATTGAACTAATAATGCTGGCGTGTATCTTGTAGAAACAGTTACGAACAGAACTTGTAGAGAACAACAAACACATTGTGCCTCATATTCTTGGTTCTTTCGGTAAAGTCACGTAGAAGGGAAACAATAAAATACGCGACTTTACCGAAATAACCAAGAACATGAATCCCTGCAGTCACGAAAGCTTTAAATCAAAACATTGTGCATAGTAAAACTTGATTTTTTGAGAACCTGAACAAAATGGGACATCTTCCACATTTTACAAAATCTTTGGCCATCAGCATCATCAGCCATGGTCATCCCACTGCTCTATGGATGCCTCTAAGTAATCTAGTGACATGTTTGTTCTCTCACTTGGTTAGACATATTTTCCTTGTCATTCGCTCTAATTTGTTTTAGACAGATCACAGCGAACGTCATTTCCCTATCAATCTCATTGTCCCATTTCCCATTAAGAAAGATACATACGAAAACAAGCTGCCTGTGCCAAAAAATATCATTTTAATTCGTTACAAATGTTTACCTCTCTGTAGTCGGCCTCTGGCTAACTCGCTCGCTCGCTCGCTCACGCAGGTCCAGATTAAAAATGGTAAGAAAATAAAAAATAAACAAGCACAGGCATCACAAAGGATGACCCGCTTTTAATGAAAAATTATCCACAGTCCCGTGCGGAGAATCAGCAAATGATTGGAAATGCAGACAAAATGCTTCATCGTGAAACACGGCGCTGGCGTGACCTGCTGAGGTTGATACACTCCTATCACGTGTCTTACGGTGTTGCTTGGCAGCATCGTAAATTATTTTCAGGCGCGCTGAAGCCGCTACCGAATGGACCGGGTAAACAAAAACAAATATAGCCACCAGATGGGTGTCCACACGCAAAGGTGAAAGGGCACAAATTCCAAGGTCAGAATCATAAGCCTCCCCCGCCCCCCGGTGACTAACCTCTAATAGTCTATTGAGCGTCATGCGACGTATCCAGGCAGGTAGCCAGCCTCTCCCTCTTAAAGCGGTGACGGCGTCTAGTTGAGTATATTATTCTGGCTGTGTCATTGTTCACTCGGCCCGCCGCTCCGGCAAACCCTCCGTCTAGACTTGACTTTTAAACAACTTTTATCGCCGCCAGCAGCAAAAGTACTGGAGGCGATCTCAATATGAAATGCACAAAGTCACCAGCAAACAAAAGAAAACAAACGCTACAAATCCACGCGCTGTGGCGCTGAAAGCACCGCGCACAATACAAATGAAAAGTCACGTGGTTGTGGTGTCATCGCGCACGCCACGGTGACGAGCGAGCGCTTCAGAAGGTGAACACGAGGGTGCCGTCCACGCTGGTGCAGAGAGGGGCCTTTCCGGCTCCCCAGCGTTCGAAGAAGACGTGCACATCACCAACGTGTGTGTGGTATGCGTGCTAATCCTCCGTCTAGAGAGCCCGCGAGTGAGTGGTGCTGCCAAGCGGCGGGACGGTGTTGAACTGCTCCCGCAACTTGCGGACCCACAGAGGTCACCGCTTCGTTTTCTTGGCGTGGAAGTTGATACAACCGGCGCAAAAAACGTTATACATTTTGTGGCTTGGCTCTCCAACACACAACCGGTGTTGCTGTGCTAGTAACGAATTGGCACGTTCTGGTTACGTGACAAACCTTACTAATTGTCTGTATCGAGTGGTAGCGGGTTAAACGACAAATGTGTTCATTTACGCGATCTAACCCCCAAAAAAACATTATGGATGATATTGGTCGCGAAAGCCTGCGACTACGTGATACACTGCTTAAATCCCCGCCTCAAACCCGCCGCACCCCGTGTCCACCCAGCGTTGTAAGGTCGGCACGTGGCGGTTTAGTTCGGTGGTTCACATCCTTTTCGTGCAGTCTTGCACCCCTTTGGCTCTCAATTGTAATTTCATAAAAAAAATGTTAACAAATACAAAGAGTTTGATGAAACAAAGCAGTTGTTACTTACGAGCCCGTGTTTAATTTGTGTTTCGATGATTTACCTTCTCAAACAAATCTGGCCGCGTCTCGCACCCCCAGAAAGGGCATTTCGCACCCCCAGGGGGTGCGTGGTGCACCCCAGGTTAAGAAGAAGAAGGAGGAGAACCACTGCGTTAGTCGATCAGCAGGTCGAGTGTGGTGGGGTAAAGTGTGGGTATTGACATTTCCTCCGAGACGGTTTGGTCAGCGTAGAAGACTTGCCGAGCATTATTATCGGTCACGATGCGCGGTTTTTTCTTCTTCGTCATTTACATATTTGAGTTGAAGCTTTCGTGACTGCAGGAATCCACACTCTTTGGTTCTTTTGGTAAAGTCACGTGGGTATAAAATAAAATAAATCACGACGTGTCGGGTGCAACACAAGCGTCCGTCATCAGGTGGGAAAGCATCTGATGACGGGTGCTTGTGTTGCGCCCGAAACGTCGTGATTTATTTTACTTTATTTTATACCTACGTGACTTTACCCAAAGAACCAAAGAGTATGATTTGAGTGCCGCGTGGTAAGGCAGGCCAGATGCCCTCTCGAGGTCCACTCCAGTGGATTGCCTTTTAGCGCCGCCGGCGGTGGTGCGAGCCAGCAATTGCAGGGCTCCGCCTTTACCTGTCGGCAGAGAGCACGTGTCGTTCAAAGGGGTTGGAGCGTAGGTGCGGTGGTCAGCGTTATTGTGATGACCCCGAGGGACCTGAAAAGCGAGTTAATTCACCAGGGGAATGACAGAGTGCCGTCCAATATTATTACGCTGTTATGATCACTATTATTAGTAGTACTAATGTATTGGAGGAAATTGCTTCTCGTGGTCATATTTGTTTTCTGACAGGTTCCATATGTATTGCCTGGCATTCGTGTGCCGTGTTCCATGATTCGGCGCGTGGAGGGAGGGAGGGAAGGCCACTTTGGAACGGAGCAGTGAGTTGTGTAAATCTCATGAACAGATGCATCAATTAGACTCGCTGTAAAGGTTCTAGGTGCTGGTTTGACTCCACAGCCTATTTAGTGTTCACAGTGGTCAAATCCAACCCCGCGGGGCTTCATGTTTTAAGCCCTGCGCTTTTTAATTTTAGTCTTTATTCAATGACGCGCATTACAGCAGCAGCAGCACCCGAAGAATGCCAGCCTTGAGTATTGCCCTTCCCACTGTCAGCGTACGGAGCGCGGTTGAAAGTGGCCGGTCCTCCTGGAGCGTTGCATACGCAATGCAGCAACGTGGTGCGCTTCGCGTGTGCGGACGCTACGCACACGTTTGCCCAAAACCCCCCCACCGGCACGCGATACTGAATCGCTCGACCTGTAGTGTCGCGTTCAGGTCAACAGCAATGGGGGCGAGGGTAGCGCATTGCGCTGGCTGCCTGCGTCGCTGTGCTACTGCGCTGGAGGTGACAAGGGGTGGGAGGGCGGTGCTGATCGTGCCCGGGTGGCCCGTGGTTGGAATCCTGGCCACGTCGGGGTCGGACAGCTCGCTCGCCACGCGGCATCGTCCTGCTTGGCCTTCCACGGGCGCAGATTTAATTATTATGCAAATTACCAGCGAAATAGGTGGGGGGGGGGGGTCACGTGCATTGCTCTAATTCATCGCGCTCGCTGCCTCCTCGCATCGCGAAAAAATAAAAAGACGCCTCGATCGCCGCCGATGCATCCCGGCGCGAAATGTCCGCTCCGATTGCTTCCCTCCTGATCGACGCTAAGAGGCCTCGGTGGCGCACAATGCCAGTGCGCTAATGATGGCGCGACGCTTTTCCTTTTGTGTTTTTCCCTCCCCCTCCCCCCGACGCAAGCGGAATGTGAATGGGAACTCGTCTCGTGCAGCAAACCGTCGCGCAGAATGCTGAGGATGTCAGTCTGGTGGCGGTGGAGCGTAGCTCGGTGCGCGCTCACAAACACAACGAGCCTCTCCCCTCCCCCTGCCTGTGTCTGTTGACAGACTGTTGGTGCGAGCGCTGTTAGCGAGCAGCGCCTATGAAGGTGCCGGCATGGGACTCGAGGGGGCGGGTAGCCAGGCCCACGCCCGACCGCCTTTGTCCCCCACCCCCCCCAGTGGTGATGTTTGCACGTCGCAACAGGTACTCATTCGAGGTTGAATCGACCCAAGGGAGGCCCAGGACCGGTTCAGATCATCATCATCATCATCATCGCTGGTGTTGGTCTTTGAGCGGGAATCGAACTTGGGTCCTCCGGTTTCGCTCCCCACAACCGCTCACGCACCAACGTGCAACCATTACAGCTTGGCATGGGAGCTTTCTTGCCAGTATCAAACGATGGACCACATTGTAAAACCACGGTAGTCTACGCTCCTTCAACGGGGGAGGAAGAGCAAAACTACACAAACTCTCTCCTGAAGCCCTCTCGTCATGGCGAGCAGAACATCGACATTGGCATTTAGCGCCTCGACATATTGGCATACACGGAAGAGTAGCATCAATTCATTAAGAAAACAAGCCAGAATATATATTTCAGGACATATGTATTAAATATTAAACACAAACTGCTTCGCGCAAGCAAGCGTGTCTACGACACTCGGCAACGTAATTCAGTCTTACCTTCTTCCCTACTCTGGTCAATTAACAGCTGAATTAGACAACTGGATTCGATATTTATATCGGCCAAAGGATTCGGGCAAATTAAGGATCTTCCAGGCCGGCCTGCGCGCGTCTTCGTGGGAACGTGCATTCACTGAGATCCAAACTGAAATATAACAATAGGGGTTTACCCTTTCTGGCGGTAAAACAGGTGTTAAGATGTTAAAACACCAAACATAATCATTTTTTCAAGGAATACTGTCTCCATTAACCAGACACAATACTTGTGATGAATATGCAAACGAAAAAAAACCATGCTATGATAATATATACATTGTCTTCGAAACTGATTGATCCACACCAGAGATTACTTAATTGTTGATTTGAAACTTTCGTGACTGCAGGAATCCATACTCTTTGGTTCTTTCGGTAAAGTCACGCAGGTATATTTATTTTATAACTTAATTGTTCCAAACCAGAGACAACTTAATTGGTGTTCATAGTTTGGATCTCAGTTACCGCACATTCCCATGAAGACGCACGCAGGCCGGACTGGAAGATCGTTCGCGCTCATTCGCCCGAATCCTTTGGCCGATTTAAATCTCGAATCCAGTTGTCTAATTGAGCTATTAATTGACCCGAGTAGGGAAGAGTTTCGTAGACACGCTTGCATGCGTAACGCAGTTTGTGTTTAATATTTCAAACATATGTCCTGAAATATATATATATTTTTTTTCGATTTTTAAAGCTTTCGTGACTGCAGGGATTCATTTTCTTGGTTCTTTCGGTAAAGTCACGTAGAAGGGAAATAATAAAATAATAAAAATAAAACATAATAAAATAATTCTCACGACGTCATTTCATTTCAGACGCTGTCTTTCCGACAGCCCTGTTCTTCACCTGAGGACGGCTGCTTGCGTTGTGGCCGAAACGTCGTGAGAATTATTTTATTATGTTTTATTTTTATTATTTCCCTTCTACGAGACTTTACCGAAAGAACCAAGAAGATATATATATAGTTTGGCTTTTTTCTTAACGAATCGATGCCACTCTCGCGTGTATGGCAACATGTCGATGAGCTAAATGGCAATGTCAAAGTCTGCGAGCCACGACGAGAGGGCTTCAGGAGAGAGTTCGAGTCGCTTTGCTATTCCTCCTCCGTTGAAGGAGAGCAGACTAGCGTGGTTTGTCCACGTGGTCCACCGTTCTGGTTAGGCCTCGGCAAGGTAAAAGTGTAAAAAAAACGAGCCTACCTTAACCCTACCTTTTACCCTTTAGCAGGTAAGGTAAAAAGCAACGAGCCTACCTTTACCCTACCCTTTACCCTTACCCCTTGGCATGTCGACACCGTTACCCTTTACCTTTACCCTTTTTCCCGGTAGAAAGGGTAAATATCTTACCTTGCCGAGGCCTAGTTCTGGTTGCATGGCCGCGATCGCACGGCTTTGGCTTGTCTTGTGGTAGTTTACATCGACAAGGGAGGTGGTTTGATGGTGACACCGCTGGTCCTGCACCACCGATTGGCACGGTTGGCTACGTGCGGTGCAAACGAAGTTCAAAATACATACAACACATCTTCGAGTTGTGTAAAAGCCGGGAGGTGGAATTTTTGGGTCTCGACTGAAGTGTTTATTCTGAACGTCTGCGTTATTACACTCTGTTCACCAACTTATTTGATTTAATAAAATTGCGTTTGAGTCTTTTTTAAAGTACTACCTTCACCTGTCAGCGTGTGGACAAACATGCTCGTTAGACGACTAGTGTTGTGTATAGTCTAGAATGTGTGCAGGCGAGATCGTGAGTGTTCTATCAAGAAGGAGGCCTCTACAAACCTCGTAACCGAATCAGTGACACGACACCTGTGCAAGTGGCGTACTCACTCAAAGTAGCATTTAATAATTCATAAGAATAATGTCACGGCCCGTTGTCAATCCACTGCCGGATGAAGGCTTCCCTACACTGCGCGCTGGGTATGTGGGCTGTTGGAGCAGACGTCGCTTGGGTGGTCAGTGCGAATTGGTGAGGGATTCGAGATGCCCAACAACAGTTCACTGACTCGACAGACGTCGTCCTCGGCTAGGAGTCGGTCTCAGGTCTCACTTCTAACCACTACACCATCAGAACAACTCCACGGTGGCTGGGAGATGTTAACTACCTCGCCTGGTATACAGGAACTCATTGGGTCGGTCCCGACCCTGACCGATGCCTGTATAGTTTGAGTTTGCATGTTCTCCCCTTGGTCACGTGGATTTTTTTTCTGGGTCCTCCGTTTTTTTCCATCCACATTTAGAAACATGCTTTTAGAGTATTTGGCTGCTATAAATGTCCACGCGATAAGCCACTTTGTTGAGCTATATCATTTGTGTCCAGGTCGCTTCTGAAAAAGAGCTGTATAGCTCAAGTGGGCCTTACCTGATCAAAACAAAAATCAGTTTTTAACAGTTTTATTTAACTCCACATTTTTACTTAAGGGCAACATATTTTATTTAAATTAAACTAGCAGTCTACGTGATTGATCGTCTTTCCAGATCCATATGGCTGACCTACAGGCCCCTGCCAACCATATACCACCAAAACTGCACCACTGTGTTTGCGGAATAGACCCCTGGCCACGTTTGAGAAGAGTAATATCTACCGAGCGTGCAACTCCTGAAGATGTGCCGGAGAGCTGATTTACAAGGCAATAGTACTCACAGAGGACTGGGAATTCCCCTCCCATCAGCAAAAACCCACAACTCAGGAGCGCCTCGAGAGATGCCCGTGTGTTGATCCACAAAGTAATATTAGATTGTTCGTTTACACACTTGTCTAATTAATCCATGGTGGAGTGATTAGCGCACCGGACTAATGGACTATGAACCTGCTAGCATTAGTTCCATTCCTGCTTACAGCTAATATCAGTGTCGAATATCTGAATTATGCCTGGGCCTCCCCTAAGTAGACTCAGCCTTTAAAGGGTACCTGATGCGATGTGTACGCATCAGCACTGGGCAGGCAAAGGTGGCCGGGCGTGGTCCTGGCCACACCACCCCCTCCTGCCAGCCTTAATATGTACTCTCTAACAGCAACTAGCCCCAACAGTCTGTTAAATGATACGTGGGGGTGTCTTTGTGTATGTTGGTGTATGCGTGTGCGCGTGCACTTGTGTATGTGCGTGTGTCTCGCGCGCCGTGCCTGCCTTCATCGGTGCTACTCGCTGACAGCACTTGCCTCAGACAGCCTGTGTATGCTACATGGGGGATCTTTGTCTTTGCTGGGGCGTGTGTTTGCTCTTGGACCCCAAAGGAGGCTCACAGTTTCCGTAACAGCTTGCCTTGACCACATCAAAGTGAGCGCTTAATCTGTCACATCTCGTGTCCTTACGACACGAGAATTGTGCTGGCAGCCTTGTCACAATTGCGCCGCTTCTTGAAAGACAACCACGCTACTCGGGGCACTCCTCCTGTCCCAGGTTCGACTGATGATGTTTGTTTTTTTTTGCTGTGAGTGAAAGATCCATAATTGTTATGTCAACGCCACCATTCTTGCCGGGTTGCTACCCTGGTCTCCCTCATCAACCACATGGGTGGAGAGATGTCAACTACCTCGCCTGGCATGCAGGAGGTCGTGGGTTCGATCCCGACCCTGAACTCCTGTACATTTGGAGTTTGCGTGTTCTCCCCGTGGTCTTATGGATTTTTTTCCCGGTCGACCGGTTTTTCACTCCACATTTAGAGTCAACGTGCGTCTAGAGTGTTTGGCTGCTTTACATTTCCACACGATAAGCCACTTCGTTGAGTTATCATTTGTGATAGACAGGTCCCTTCTGAAAAATAGCTATATAGCTCAGTGGGCCTTACCTGGTAAAATAAAAAAGAGTTAAATTCCCATGAGACCACCCCAACACCCCATCAGCTGATATTCAGCAACGCATCACCCTTTCATGTAAACAGTAATACCCCGGTTAACGTCGGGGATGCGTTCCTGGAATGTGCGACGAATATCGAAGCTACGTGAATCGAGGCGACTTGCAGGGCAGTCGGTGAGAGGCGACGGATACCGAGATATGACGGACGATGCCGTCAGCGACGTGAGTGTGTGGGGTGTTGAGGCGACGCAAATCCGGTAGCGGCGTTCACGATAAAGTGACGACGTATTTGCGACACGACGGAAAAGGGGGAGACGTACATCGGGGTATTGCTATGTGACCCCCCTCCCCTAATCACCCCCCCGCACACAACCACTCCCCACCTCCCCCAACCACCCTCCTATCATATCCCTTGGCCATTGATGGGCAAACACTTCTCAGCAGCAATTAGTTAAGCAAGCAAAACCCTGAACATGTTTCGGCTTCACGGGTCTCATCGGCAGGGTGTAAACATGCGAACATAAACGTCTCTGCATTGTCAGATTTAGACGGGGAAAAACCATCCTCCACAAAAACCGCGAAGAGAATGCCGGAACCACTCCAGACGTTGTGTAAGCCAATGGCTCTAGAGAACACCCATTCAGAATTCCGTCAGGCTGACCAACCAAGGTGGAAAATGGTGCTGCTAGTAGTTAGCACGTAGGACGATGAACTCTGCTCCCTGACTTTGATTCGAGACCACGGCTAACACCAGTGGTGAGTGTTATCCTAAACCGGTTTTGGGTCTCATGTCACCAGCCTGCACTGACACGCATAGTGAAGTATTATTAAATAGCGCTCATGACTGCCATGACATAGGGAGTCCTTAATTCAGCACTGATTTTTTTTTATGTTTGACTTCATGAGTGGAAAGTTAAAGGCACAAGCCAAAGTCGTGCGATCGTGTTCATGAAACGCAAAGTATGGACTGTACAGTAAACCGCGTGGCCTGGGCTCCTTCGGCGGAGGAGGAACACGCAGAACCACACCAACTCTCTCCTGAAGCCCTCCCGTCGTGGCTGGCAGAAATCCACGTCTGTCATTTAGCCCCTGAGCACATTGCCACAGGCAAGGATGGGATAATAGGTGGGTCCGGTGAGTGGGCACGAGTGGCATTTTGATGGCATAAAGAACTTCCACTTCGACAGCAGCGATCCATCTTGCCTGGCGGCGTGTCGTGAGACGCGCCAGCTGTTACCGTGGGATCCGTGTCACTGGCGAAGTTGTGCCGGTGTGTTTCTTGAACCGAACAACATCATCGCACGCGCATCTACGCAATTGCTGGGCATTATTAATACGATCTTTTAGTGCATTTTTTAAGTTTCAGGATCTTGAAGCCAGGCAGTGTTGACCCCCCCCCCCTTCCTCCCCGCTAAGTCAATCGATTCTTTGATTTCATGTTGGTTCAAACACAATGAGGGAGGTTTTGTTGATAATGGTGATTTCGTCCAGTGGCTCGGTGGCTATTATACAGTTTTTGAGTTTTTCTTTTCGACTTTTATTTTTTTCGCATGGAACCCTCCCGTGGCCTATTGGACGGCCGATAAGACGCTTGCCAGTAATGTTTTTATGTTCGCGTCGTTCAGACGACCGATATGCACGTGCTGAGTTTGTAATCTCTCAATAATTTAGCACTTGTAAATGCATTACGCGGGGAGGCCTTCATCCGGAAGTCGTCTTGGCAAAAAAAAGGGCCCGTAAATTACATCTGTCGTATTGATTTATTTATACATTTCGCGGCTTCAGCGACTTATGAATCGCGGCGGATCTCGAGGGCGTCAAGTTCCGCTGCCTCTTGGGGGCCCCCCTTTGAGCCGTTCGCGTGGACGGCGCTAACGCTGACCGGGCCCCCCTAGGCCGCTGGTGGCCCACTCTGCCCAACGTCTCGCGCGACGCGTCCGCCTTGCTGACGCCCGCAGCGGTAACGTTCCTGCCGCGAACGGCGTCTTGGGCAAAGCACCTTGCGTGTCAACTGGAAATGTATTGCCAATGTATAACCCACCTTCCCACCCCCTCTCAACTCGCCCCGCCGCTACGCCGTGCGCGCCGGGCTCCGTTACATATCTGCGGAAGTCGCTCTCGCCGTGGATTTCTCAAAACGTTGAGTGCGGCGTTGGATGGCCCGTTGCCTTTGTTCGCTTTCTCCCCGCTAGAATGCTCAAATGTAATGTGCGTTTTGTGTGTGCGCTCGTGCGTGGGAGCGCATTGTGATGGGTGGGCGTGCGTGCGTGTGCGCGCGTGTGTGCGGAGCGGTAGTGTCGCGGTTAGCGCGCTGCGCTGCGAACCCGGTGACCCGAGTTCGATTCCCGCTCACGGACAACACCGGTGACGAGTATCTGAAGCGGTTCCGGGCCTCCCTTCAGTCGACTCAGCCTCAAATGAGTACCTGGTGCGATGTTGTCACATCGCCACGCGGGAGACAAATGCGGCCGGGTGTGGTGCTGACCCACCCTCCCCCTCGTGTGCCGTGCCGGCGTTCATAGGTGCTCGCTAACAGCACTTGCCCCAAAAGTCTGTTAAGGCTATACGGGGGATCTTTGTCTTTGTATATGTCTTGAACACATATGTGTCCCCATCTCTACTGGATCCTCCCTTGTCACTGAGCATATTTTCACACGACTGCAAGGGGACGCCGTAATGAGACGCTGTAACCTGCAGGTAGAATTTAAATAAATTATATTAATAGAATGTGCAGACGTAGTGTGTGCGCGTGCGTGTGTGTGTGTGCGCGCGTGCGTGTGTGTGCGCGTGTGTGTGTGTGCGCGTGTGTGTGTGTGCGGTGGGGAACAGGGGGGCAGTGGTTAGCGTGCTGCTGTACGAACCAGGCGACGCAATTTAAATTCCTGCTCACGGCCAACACCGGTGGTGAATATCTGGACCGGTCTTGGGTCTCCCGTAGGTAAACTCAGTCTGAAATCTGTCCTGGAGCGGCAGAGGCCGCTGGGCGTGGTGCTGGCCACCCACCCCCTCGTGTGCGGTGCCGGCCTCAATAGGTGCTCGCAAACAGCACTTGCCACAAAATGCCTGTGAGGCTATATGGGTGATCTTGGTCTTCATGTGAATTTGCATGAGCGCGTGTGTATGTGTGTATAAGAGGTGGATCAGTGGCGCTGTGGTTAACGCACCGCGCTATTACACGTACATTAGTAATGCCTGGGCATACCATTGACCATTCACGTAAATCATATTAGCCAGACAAAAAAGGAAAATAATCACTCAAAAGAAGAAAATGTTTTGAGTGCTCCGTGGTGTCGGTTGGACTAGGAACAGTCATGGGGGGGGGGGGGGATGGCAAGGAGTGGAGTGGGGGAGGGGACTTGGCCCCAGGATGGTTTTGCTGCTTTGATTGTATTTCTCTCAGGTGCCAAGGAGGTTATAACTGCTCCAAATGTTGCACACTGCTGTGAGCTTTAAAGAGCCAGCCAGACACAGCACCGCGGTCCAAAGGCAGTCAGTTAATAGGCAATTAAGAGCTTGAAAAAATCCAATAGGCTATCACTGGACTAATGGAAGCTTGGACTGGGAAGGCATGTGTTTGGCTGTGTTTAGCATAATGCACTGTTATTGCTTGTGGTCGGCTGGGTTCTGCAGAAATCTCGTGATGCACTGGCCTTTTTCGTTTGGCAGCACTGAATTATCTGCACCGTTCGTGTTGTTATTGTTGTTGTTTTAATAAAAGGAACCTAATCATGCACCGCACTGTCAGAAGTCATCAGGTTTGTGCGCTTTTTTTTGTATCCGCTTAAAATATTTCAGAAATTTTCTCGAAAAATAAATAAGAGCCCTGTTTGATGGTGGTGGTGGTGGTGGGTCCCCCCCCAAACACTCGGGGCAATTTTCCCCGGCAGCAGCCGTGTAGATAAACGCTTTATTCATACTTACACAGCATCTGCCGCGGTACTGTGCTGAGCCAGATACTTTCGACGTGAATGGGAAATTTAATTAAATTGGAGTAAATCTGTAATTAAATCGGTGCAATAATGGTAATAATAATGATGACCGTGATGCAGATGAAGAGGGGGGGGGGGGTGGTTCATGTGCCGTTCCTGTTTATTGCGTTTTAAGTCGCCGGTTGGTGCAAATCGAAAAGGTTGCAAAAAAAATGACGACGCAAATGTTCCTTGTTTTTGGTGTCCTTTGCTACAATGCAACTCGATAATTATTTTTCAAACACATCCGTGGCGTCATAAGTTCGCGGCCAAAAGAAACACCCCGTGGAAAAAAATTGAGCCGGCTTCTTGTGTTTTGTTACATCTTGTGTTTAAACCTCCTGCCGTTTTGTGGTCCAGTTCGTCAAAATATGTTGGTGGTGCTGCTGCTGCTGCTTCTTCTTCTGCGTTGGCAGTGGTGTTGTATAAATACAACCCCCCCCCGTAAAGAAAAAAAAACCCTCAACCCATTCGTCAATAACACTGTGGCCTAAAAAATGAAAATGTAATTCATGGGCGACGTTTTAGTAAAGGGACCTTCTTCAACAGTGCATGGCGAGGCCTTGGAAGTGGATTGAAGGCATTGCCAAGTGGATTGTGCCATATGCTCGCAAGATCAAGTATTCCCCCAATGCAATGTGCTGACAACATATTATAACATTACTTTTAATATCAAGGCGTTTATATTGTACTTTTTTTTAATCATTATTATCGAAAGGCGTGTCTGTGACCAAATGGCTTCGAGTAAGTAACTATTCATATCCCAATTCTGAAAGTGTTATCAGAAAACATTTATAAAAAAATTAATTCACACTAAGCCGCATACTGTAAAGTGTAGTCTCCAAGCTCTTATTATCCACTAAAGCTCTCTAGTATCTCTGTTAATCTACTATTCAGAAGGGCCATTGCTCACAAACGTGGCCTGTGATAAATAAAAAAAATATTTTTAAGGCTGCAGTGTTATTGACGAACGTGCTGAGTTTTTTTTTTAATTTGTGGCCTATATAATTTTATTGCCAATTTGTATGTAGGTTTGTCCCTCGCTTAGGTTATGATACATCGATTCACTGATTAAATGTCCACGTCCCTTTGGAGCGCGTATTAGAAATCTGCTCATCATCCCCAGCACCACATCCGTCCCGGCTGAGTGTCATTTCTACGTAGCCAAACCAGCAGCCATCTGGAACCTTCTCCGACTGCACCTCCGCAGCAACATTCTAACACCATCCACCTATTCAGGCTCTCACCCCTGTCCAGACTCACACCTGTTCAGGCTCTCATCTGTAAATCTCTCACCTGTCCAGTTTCTCACCCATCAAGTATTTTACACATTCAGGCTCACCCCTGTCCAGTTTCTCACCCGTTCAGGCTCACACCTGTCCGTGCTCATGCCTGTTCAGGCTCTCAAACATCCAGCCTCTTACCCCACCGATCACACCTGTATGAAATGGTAAGTTTCGACGGCTGGGAACGTATCCTCATAGTACTAATGTCATAAGCTATTCAACATGCGAACTTTGAATGTACGAAGAAACTACAGGAACGCATCTGCATGGTATATCGAGGTATTACTGTAACGCATACCGCCCGCGCATTCGCGGAAACATAAGTTTGAGTTATCATTGCCGTGAAACCAGTACGACAGCGGCACACCAGCGATTGAGATAACGCGATGGTGATTGAAACAATGAACGTAACAGAAATCGTTCTCCATTTCACGACCTTTACCTTCCCCGTACAAATCGCTTCACACATACTCTTACTCTTATGTTTTTTTGGTAAAGTCACGTGGGTAAAAATAAATAAAGAATAAAAAGATTAATTATAAAAATAATACAAATAATAGAAGAAATAATAGAAATACAATAATAAATCACGACGTTTCGGAGGCAACACAAGCTTCCGTCTTCAGGTGGGACCATCACAGTACGATTGCTGTATCAAGTAAAGAGGAATCCCAAGAGACCCGACCTTGTATATATACTGGTTGAGGGGGGAGGAGCCAGGGTAAGCCCCTGGAGAGGAGTTTTTAATGATAAGGTTGGTACTGCTTCACACATCTCACCAAATAAACAACAACGAACAAACAACGACAACAACAACAACACGCTACAAGTCTACGCCTCGTCGTCCCCCCCCCCCGAGCCCGTGAGCCGTGTGTCGTCTCGTGAAAACGGGCTTCACAATTCGGGTAACGTGTCGCCATGTGCGCACGCGCCCTTCTCGAGGAGCTTCGCTTGGCGGTGCGTCGATCCGACGGCCACCGCTCGGGTCCAGTGGCTAGCGACGACATCATCAGCTCTCGGGGTGGGGCGGGGTGGGTGGTGGTGCGGCAATCGGTCAGGTGGGGGCCTCCCCCTCAAATATTTGATTTGTCTCGCACGGTCGCACCTAGGCGATTGTATGTTTCCTCTTTCCTAATCGTATCGTCGTGACACTTACGGCCTCGTAAAATAAGCGCTGTTTTTTTGTTGTTGACACTGTTGCTGAAAACGCATCTCATGGTGGCTAACAAGAGGGCCCCGATTCGTAGCTTTGGCTACGGGTGGGGGGTGCGGGTGGCAAGGCACCCCCCCTTGACCCCACGCTCGTTACGCTACTGGCCATAGAGCAAAGTTCCTTCATAAAGTAGAGTGGGGCAGGCAGGAGGGGACGGACTGACGAGTTGGGAAGACGTTGCCAGATTGCGTTTCTGAATCGCGCAGTGGAGGGTCCCGTGATCTCATTTGAAAGCTGCCACGCAGTGTGTCACACCTGCTCGACATCAAGCGGGAAGGCTTATTTATTTATTTATTAAGAGGCGAGCAAGCCAGCCGGTGTGTGTGGCCTCGTGTCTTTCACAAAGCGTGAGCACGGTCACCGCACTTTCTTAAACTATAAAACTATTTCTTTTAAACTATGTTTTTTTAAAAGATATATTTTACTAGGTAAGGCCCACTGAGCTATATATTTATATTTCATATGCGACCTGGCCACAAATGGCAGCTCAACGAAGTGGCTCATGATGTGGACATTGACAGCAGCCAGATGCCCTAAGCGCGTGTTTCTAAATGTGGAGGGGAAAAACCGGAGGAAAATCCACGCGACCACGGGGAGAACATGAAAAAACTACGAATGTACAGGCGTCAGGGTCCGGATCCTGTATACCAGGCGAGGTAGTTAACATCTCGCCACTGTGCCGTCCTCTGGAAGACTCTTCCTTCCAACATTAGGAAGCCACTGGAGCTGTGGACTTTTAAATTTAGATTGAAAACGAATTTCTTTCGAAAAGTTTTTTGTGTTTAAAATGTTGTCCTTCTCCCGCACCTCCGATTCGCCCGGTTGGCTGCGTACGGTGCGAAAGAAGTTCAATATACAGACATTATTGAGTGCCAGCATGAATACCAGATGATGACGTTGATGTCAATTCAGACGTGCCTGGCTTGATTCGATCTCTCGCCAATGCTGCACCTTTTAACTTTTCAACACGGCAAATGTTGCGTTCCCAAATTAATAGAGGCATATATCTCTGGTGGCCGGGTAGCTTTGGAGCTAATAGGTCAGAGCGCTGAGCTGGAATCACTGAAGATCCTTGGTTCGAATCTATACAGCTATATGTTATTAAACTGGGTCCTCAAGTGTAGTGCGTAGATGGTTTCATCCCAGTCACCATAATTGCATCACACTTAATTTGGGTTTATCTTAATTTGCCAAAAAAATCCAGCTCTTGGAATTACCTGAACATCTCTATAAGTTTGGCGTGTCTCTGTGTGGATTTCGTGTTGCTTGAACGGTACTCAGACGTACTTCTGCGATATCTCCTTGCGCGGGCCGCTCTCAAACACACGCGGATGCGATGGCATGTCAGCGTGTGTCCTGCCCATTTGCGCGGGATGCACGGCAGGGATGGAGGGTGGGCAGCATTGCGCAGATGTGCGGCGTGATGTCACTACTCCGCATGCACACTAGGACGCCAGTCAGCCAGGCAGCTAGGAATCCAGGCATGAAGCCAGCCAGCAAAACTGTACTTTCTTCTGTCGTATGATTTCACGTTCTCAGCTCGTTCTGCTTGTGCACCCCCCTTACTTGAAAGTGTAACTAACAGACCTCTTTCCAGCCCTCCGATGGAATGTAACCCTGAACCAAAAGTCCTGAACGCATTAATTTATCTTACTGCCGCAATGGCTATGTTATCAGCATATTTGTCACTTAAACTGCATTTGGATATTGTTAATAAAATTGCGACATTCAATGGACTTGGCAGAGGCATTAATCTTTCATTGTCCTTTTCTCCCTTTTCCATGCCTTTTTTAAGAATATATTTTCTCCTCCATTCATTTTCCCCCTGTGTGGAATGTCCATTGTATTTAGCTCATCCATATTAAAATCCGCCCGACATAAGTCTTATGTAAAAGCAATAAATGGTGTGTAAAAGTATTTATGAGCGTCATTAACTTTATAATTAAAGCCATCGGTGGTCATTTTCAAGGCAGCATGTCTCCCTTCCCTTCATATTAAAGGGGGCTTAAGAAACATAAATCAGTTGAGCCATGAGCGTAACAGTCATGCTAAATACTGTGTTTATCATTTTTAGTTATTTTCGTATGCCGGCTTCATAATAGCAGTCCAGTGTCGCCGTCAATATTCTGGGACACAACGAAAAAAAAAGGGTCAGTGGTTAAATTCATTGCACTGTGAAACACAGCAACAGCGGTCGCATGAGTTGCATTCCTGGATGTGAATAATTACATGGGTGGCGATGGGTGACATCAACTCTCCGCCCTGCTCTCATTCAGAAACCCACGGTGACCAGCGTGGTGAAGTATGCTCGAACAACCAACCACGACCAGAGGAGCCATTTAAATTATGATAATTATTTTTCAATTACTCGGATCAATCATTATGACACGCTACATCGGTGTGCTAATAAATAACGCGCTATAAAAAAAGGAAAGAGAGGCTGGAAGTGTTCGTGATATACAGCTCGTGTGAAATTGTCGAGAACTTCCATTTTTTTAAAATCACGGCGTTCAGATAAACGATACAAACATTGAAACCAAACACTCCGAAGCTTAATAATTGTTTTTTTTTACCCTTCTATCTGGCAACAAAACTGACACCTTTTTTTACAAGGAGTCATGTTTGCATAGACCACAATACCTGCAGCCATAATGCAAACAAAAAACACAACTCTGATAATATATGCACTGTCCTTGAAGTTGATTGGGCCACACCCGAGACAGCTTTCCTTAGAGCCTAGTCTCACATGGGTTGGACCAGATGACGCCAAAAGGCGCACAACTCAAAGCTAATGCACCATCAGAGGATGAGAGCTCGGGGTAAGCATTTACACCATTGGAACCTCATTTGCCAGTTAAAAATATGATAATAGTTTTTTTACCCTTCTATCTGGCAATAAAACGGACACCTTTTTTTTTACTCCGAAGCTTCATTGTGAACCGAAGCCTCTCCCTCGGAGAACTTTCTACTCCCACAGGCGAAAGACAAAAAAAAAAAGTGAGCTTCCATTTCGCCTCGTCAGGTGTTTCAGAAAAAACTTCGGCATTACCTTTGGTGGTCGTCATTACGGTGACATTGTCGGAAGGGACAGCAGCACCGCTACATTTAGGCCATCAAGCCAAGCAGGGGTTGGTCAGCACCACCTGGTGTTGCGAATGCACTTATTACGCACCATGTATAATGGCTGTGCCCTAACTACTCCAGCATTTACCCACCCACTCACCGCTGCTGGGGTAAACAAAAGGGACTTTATATTTCGATTTAAAGCTTTCGTGACTGCAGGGATTCATCTTCTTGGTTCTTTCGGTAAAGTCATGTAGAAGGGAAATAATAAAAATAAAACATAATAAAATAATTCTCACAACGTTTCAGCCACAACGACGCTGTCATCCCGACAGACATGTTCTTCACCTGAGGACGGCTGCTTGCGTTGTGGCCGAAACGTCGTGAGAATTATTTTATTATGTTTTATTTTTATTATTTTATTATTTCCCTTCTACGTGACTTTACCGAAAGAACCAAGAAAAAGGGACTTTGCTCACGCCACTGCTGGATGAAGGGTCTAGAGGGAGCTACTTTGGCCTACTCTTCCACGAAAGCCCGTAGGGGGGCGGATATGAAGTGGTGGGAGTGCCTTCGCTTTCCGCCACCACACTTGCTGCTTGTCTTTAGTTCATGCACCTTAAGGTTCTCGGTAATGTCCATGGATGACGACCCTCACCTGGCCCCTCTCTATCGTGTTAGCGAATGCTCTAAGTGACAGCTGCTGTATCTGAAATACCACGATGGAGAACCACCGCTTACCTAAGATTGTGCTGCATGGGGAACTGTCCTCTGGCCATCGCGATATAGGGGCACCACGAAAGCGATACAAAGACTCCCTGAAGAAGTCCCTCACTGCTTGCTGCATCGATCACCGTCAGTGGGCAACACCAGCAGCTGATCGCAACTCCTGGCGGCACACAGTCCACCAGGCCACCTCCTTCTTCGAAGATACCCGCAGGGCCCGTATGGAGGACAAAAGGAGAAGGAGGAAGAACCATGATCCCTCAGCACCCATCCCAGATCAGACCTATACTTGCAGCTGTTGTGGCAGGACCTGCTTGTCCCGCATAGGCCTCGTCAGCCACCAGCGTGCCTGCAGAAGACGTGGATGTCCTTCCTAGATCTTCGTTCGCGAAGCCAAGCCATGGATGAACCACGCAGGGCATGGATGAACTCGAAGTCACGGACAGACACTGTAGAGGAGAGTTTTGGATGCAACCATCTCGCTTTGGGGATAGCATAATTTAATTAGAGTTTTTTTCATTTATAGTGCAGGAGTAAACTTACCAGAGCTTGGGTCATGGATAGAAAAGATTGGTTACATTGTTACCTTGCTATGCACTTATCAGTTCATATTTATCTGTACAGAGAGACCAATTGAAGCAACAATATGGAACAGTTTACGTAACTCTGTCTCGATGAGTTGCAAGTTCGTTCGTTACGAGTAGAATACAATTGTAGTCCATTTCAATTTTAATAGACTGCACCCCACGTGCCCCTACGTGCTGAGT
The DNA here is from genome assembly GCF_964198595.1 of Lampetra fluviatilis. Taxonomy (NCBI): domain Eukaryota; kingdom Metazoa; phylum Chordata; class Hyperoartia; order Petromyzontiformes; family Petromyzontidae; genus Lampetra; species Lampetra fluviatilis. The sequence goes on along the minus strand of NC_136285.1, from coordinate 12,941,341 downwards.
AGTTGCCGAGTCGTTGTTCGGCCCATCTGAGAAGACGAACGCGAAGCGGCTACGACAATTCCGGAAAACAAAAATGCTCACCGTGCACAAAACACAAAATCTCCGGCGAGGTCGATGCTATCCGCACGACTAAATGAGCTATGTCACATCATAATCATCATCGCGTGACCCGATGTAACATTTCCCCGGTCAAGCGATCGATTGCCCTGATCTGATCTTCACAGGTTCCACCCACCCCCACCCGTTACTGAGTGCTGACCCGTTTCATGGCTAATGCGTGAAAAAGGCGCAAGGAGCAGAGGGCGCCGCTGTGAAGAACGCATTTGAGTGACACGCGAATCGATGTGCGGGTCTCGCCGCGCATCGCCGAATTTGGTTGCCCGTGAGTGTGAAGGCCTTCTGAACACGCTCTGCGTCACCGCGTCCGTCTGTCAATAAGCCTGCTCAAACGTTTCAATCTTTCCCGAAGGAAAGCAAACGATGCAAGCAGTCGATGTGCTTCCCTCCGTCTCACATTCGTGCTGCGAGGCATCGATTTATGCTACCGGGCCTGCGACTGCAATCGTATCCCCATGTCTGTGTGTGTGTGTGTGTGAGCAGTAAACCCCCTGGGGAGATGTGGCGCAGCGGTTAGCGCGCTCGCCTAAGAATCCAGCGGCGACCCGAGTTTGATTCCCGCTCACGACCAACACCGGTGAGGATTATTTGAAACGATCATGGGTCTCGACTGGGTCGAATCAGGCTCAAATCAGTACCTGGTGCGATGTGTAAAACATCACCACGAGGGAGACAAAGTCGGCCGGGCATGGTGCTGATCACCCACCCACTTGTACTCTGTGGTGGCTGTCATAGGTGCTATTCGCAAACAGCACTCATACCAACAGTCTGTTGAGGCTATACGAGAGATATTTGCCTTTGCAGTAAGCCCTGCTCACTTAAATACTCGTGCACTCACGTCTGAGAAGAAATCCCCAAATGCCAGTGTTTCACGTGCCTACAAACCTATCATTCACACACGTTATGAACGTTCAACCTTTTGTCGTTCCACTGCTGGATGGCGGCATCCTCACCATGCTCGCTCAGATATCATTCGCCACTGATGATGGCCGGGAATCAGACCCAGAGTTGCTGTGTTCGGTGCACAGGTGCATTAGCGAATCCAGTACCTGGTGCGACGTGTAAAACATCACAACAAGGCAGACGAATGCACCACCACGCTCATCCGTACACCGGGGGGGGCGGGCGGTCAGTAACGCATACGTGCCGTCGATCCACGTGGCAGGTGATTTGGAATGAAGGCTGCGATGCTGCTGGGATGGCACGGCGCGTGAGAACCGAGCAGCTGTCGCAGGTTTGACATCGGGTACAAATTAACTGTGCCAGGTGAGCTCACAGGATCTTCTTTTTTTGTGTGTTCCCACACGCCATGCCCCCCCAGCGCTCGTCTGCCGACGCTCCCAGCGAGTGTCGCCGTTCCGCCTCCTCCTCCTGTTGTTGTTGTTGCTGAAGGGTAGCCACCGCCAGCTTGCGTCGGCTGCCCAACGGCTGACGTCCATCGTGGGACGACAGTAGCGTAACGAGCGTGGGGGCAGTGGGTGCCTTGGCCTCCTCCCCCCCCTTCCCACTGGTGGCCAAAGCTACGAGTTGGTGCCCCCCTCGACAACCACCACGAGGTATGTTTTCAACAGGGGAAAATAACAACACTTATTAAAAACGCGGTTGTTATTGCATTTGTTTAATTCATGAACGTGTTCTTGGTGCTTTCGGTAAAGTCACGTAGAAGGGAAATAATAAAATAATAAAAATGAAACAATAAAATAAAATTCTCACGACGTTTCGGCCACAACGCAAGCAGCCGTCCTCAGGTGAAGAACAGGGCTGTCGGAAAGACAGCGTCCGAATGAACACAGACCTGTTCATCACCTGAGGACGGCTGCTTGCGTTGTGGCCGAAACGTCGTGAGAATTAAATTTTATTATGTTTTATTATTATTATTTTATTATTTCCCTTCTACGTGACTTTACCGAAAGAATCAAGAAGATGAATCCCTGCAGTCACGAAAGCTTTAAATCGAAATTCATGAACATGCTTTAATTTACGTTCCACATTTGATGAGAGCCGTGACGTTAGGCTTCCACAAAATTGGGAAAATCAAATTTCGGGGCCTCCCAACTGACCGATCGCCGCACCCCCCTGAGCTCACGATGTTGTCACTACGCCACAGGACTCGGATGACGAGGTGTCAGCTCGGGCACGGCTGGTGATCGCCCCCCCCTCCCATCCAGCGGCGAGTCCATGGGTCCGTGACGAGTGCCTCGAGATCCAGCCGCATGGACACTTGGGGTTTGACATTCACAAGTCTGTGGAAGGGCCATTTCAGGCTGCTCAAGTGCTTCGTCAATGCGGGGTTGCCCCCCCCCTCCCATATAGCCTCTGCCAGGCGTAAATGGCCTCATGCCAACCAGCAAATAATGCCATTGGCTGCCCCCCCTCCCCTCTCTCGAGATATCCGCTGGCTCTTGCAGAATCCGGCTGTCGTGGCATGTGGGCGAATGGAAGCAGCGACTGCAGCCTTGCCAGTGTTGCTGCGCGCGAATGCAGCAACAGACGGACTCTCGCACACCCTTGTGAGCACAACAATTTTCTCTTTCTTAGAGAGCAATTGCGGGCTTGTACGCAGCTATCACCAGCGCGCACGCGCGTGTGTGTGCGTCTCAGTCTTTGGCGCGTGCTTGCATTTCATGAAATGTTGTTTGTGTTGATGGGCATGATTTTGTTTGTAGGTATGCAAGTGTTGTCGTCGCTTGCGTCGTGTCTGCGAATCTCTCCTCCGGCTTAGCGGCCGGAACACAAAACGCGCGAGGCGGTAACTCGGCAACCGGGGATCATGCTTCCGAAATAGAAAAAAAAATCCCAGTTCCTCTGCATGAATAGTTCACGAGACAAAATATAAATAGTTGATACCTTCCCCTCTCCCCCCCTCCCTTAGGGGAAAAAGTACAACGAGATTACCGCCAGTCGCGACGAAAAGAAAAGAAAAACTGCGAAAAATAAAACGCCTCCTAACACACGCGCGCTCTGAGGTCAGCCACTCTCGCACGCTCGGCTGACCGGAAAGCTGAGCCCCTTCTCTGAGAGTTTCTCCCGCGAGGCTTTAACCGCGCGCGCCTCCTCTGCCTGCCCGCCCGCCAGCCCGCCCGCCCGCGATTATCCACGCGGGAGATTTACTCTAAAACTCAACTTTTGTTTTACATTTTATTTTACCAGGTGAAGTCAACCGAGCATATGTGGCTTCTTTATCAGAAGCGACCTTGGCCGTCACCAATCGGTAGCTAAAAACGAAAGTCGCTCATCGTCGCTTGGACATTTAGAAGCTGCCAAATACTGTGAACGCGTGATGTTGCTTCTACACGTGGAGGGGAAAAAAACCGGAGAATCCGGAGGAAAAATTCCACGCAACCACGGGGAGACGCGTCAACTACAAATATACAGGCAGTCGTCAGATTCGGGATAGAACCTACGACCTCCTGTGTACCAGGCGAGGTAGTTAACATCGCCGAGTCACCGTGATGATAATGAGAGAGACACACGCAAACTCCAAATATACAGGCAGTCGTCATATTCGGGCTTTGAACCCACAACCTCCTGTGTACCAAGCGAGGTGGTTAACATCTCGGTGGCTGTACTCGGCCGACGAGCGGAAAACCTCACCCCTCCTCGTCTTTACTAAGAGACAAACGTGAAAAAATATGCAATGGAAGTTGCATAACATTATATCCATGTCATTTGTTTTCTTTGCAGATAAGTGGTGGAATATATTTTTTCTTGGGGGAGAGGGGGGGGCATTTTGTTTATGCAACTCAGAACCGTTTTCGGATATGATTGAGCAAAACTTTTATATTTAATGCTGTATATATATTACACATGTGTACGTGTGCAGTATGCACGAAAACAAGTCAGCACCACAGACCCAGTTGGTCTTTGTTTACAATCATCATCATTATTTCTTCGTCATCATCCCAGTCTCAGTTCTCTGCTGAATGAGGACCTCTCTATGCCGATGCCACTGCTCACGATCCTGCAAGGCAATACATTTTGGACTTACACAACACATCTCAACATAGACAACGCATCGATATGTGGCCGCACCTCAAGATAATGCGGCACAAAACGTGAGACTTTTGGAGAACGTGGAGCAGGAGGGGGAAGTAACGAAGAGAACGGTGTTGGGGACTGTAATGTAAGGCACTGATCAAGATATCTGTGGACCGATGGCAACGGTCAGTCACAGGCAGTGGACGAAGGTGTCAATCCTGGATCTGAAAAGAGTGATGATGTCAAACTTGTAGACGAGCCAGAGAGAGGAAGTTCCAAATCATCGGGGGCAGCAGCGGTGAAGGAGCTCCAGCTCATCTTCTTGGTTCTTTCGGTAAAGTCACGTAGAATGGAAATAACAAAATAATAAAAATACAACACAATAAAATTATTCTCACGACGTTTCGGCCACAACGCAAGCAGCCGTCCTGAGGTGGAGAGCAGGTCTGTCGAGTAGAAATTCAGACTCTGTCTACTCGACAGACCTGTTCTCCACCTGAAGACGGCTGCTTGCGTTGGAGAGCAGGTCTGTCGAGGAGAAATTCAGACTCTGTCTACTCGACAGACCTGCTCTCTACCTGAGGACGGCTGCTTGCGTTGTGGCCGAAACGTCGTGAGAATAATTTTATTATGTTTTATTTATATTATGTTATTATTTCCATTCTACGTGACTTTACCGAAAGAACCAAGAAGATGAATCCCTGCAGTCACGAAAGCTTTAAATCGAGAGCTCCAGCTCATTGCTGGATGAGCAAGCAACAAGGCTTTGCAGGCCTTTGCCATGCCACTGCTGTATGTATGTCTCCCCACTCGCTGTGTCGGCCGTAGGTTGTTGCTTGACCACGCTGCACCTTGCTGCTCATAGCGGATCGGGGAAGGGAGGAACTGGCTCAGATGTCCCTCTCTGTCTGGTGCTAGCCGTGGCCGGGAATCGAGCTCAGCTCGCAGGGCTTTGTAGGGCAGGGCAGTTGTGTGAACCACTGGGCCACCAATCCCATCCGCATCTCTCTCCCCCGCTCTCGGAGTGCTATTTAAATCAAATACATTTTGTATAAGCGTTACGAAGCCTTTGTCGAGAAGGCAATTTTTTTCTCTCTTTTATCTTAATGGGCTCTCAGCTAGTTTTAATGAAATGGACTCTGCGTCTGATGTGCGTGTGTGACCGTATATGAAATTGTGTGCAGGGGAGTCTTGCAAGTCCGTAATCCATATGGGCGAGAGAAAAAAAGCGCTCATGCCAGCAGTGTTTCGCCGAAACGGAAGAGAGGCGATAAAGCAAAGGGGGCAGCTGTGGCTCGGGGAAGTGAATTGTGCTTAAATTAGACGTGGCTAAGTGTTTGTGTATTCGGTCGATTAAGGGACACTTGCCTTTTCGTGTTCCTGGGGACAGCCTTTAAGTGCCTACCCCCGTCCCCATCGTAATTTTAACTTTAATTTATTTCTTGCGGACCTCGAAAGGTGCTTACACCTTAACTAATTATGATAACAGTCATGGAATATTGCGCGCATCTGCGTGAACTGTTTTCTCGCGCTCGCTCTAAGCTGGAGTTTCATGAGCGCCGGTCAAGACGGAGGCTTCGTGCATGTCAGGTGATTTAAATTTAAAACATTTTCACTGGAGTCATTGGAGTTAGCATTTTTGCCCAGGCTTAAAAATAATAATAATATACATATTCTAGATTTGAAGCTTTCGTGACTGAAATGATTCATATTCTTAGGTTTTTTCGGTAAAGTCACGTAGGTAAAAAATTATAATAAAATAAAAATAAATGAAAATAACTCAATAAATTGTATTTTTTTTAATTATTTTTTTACCTACGTGACTTTACCGAAAAAACCGAAGAGTATAATATACATATATAAATATTCCTCTAGCAATGTTTTCTTTTTGGAAAGTATTTGGTGCGTGAGTTATTTCAAATGGGCATTTGTACAATTATGGAAACTAATAACAACCAAAACGTATTCAAAGTGAATAACACCGTTAATTTAAATGAAAGTTTGCGACCTATACTGGCGCATAACATGGACATTATACAACCACTGGCAGCAATTTACATTAATACTGTGGTATAATGACAAAATATTTGCCGACTTCAGAGCAAAGGGAGGGCAGAGAAGTTGGCTAAAATAGTTGCCAGGTCACATTTTACACTGTGGAGCTTTCAGAAAGCTGGAAGTTTGACAGCTTCGAATTGGCGCGTGAGCAGTTTTCCATTACCGGGAAATTACTTGTAAAACATCGCACCAAACTAAAAAAAAAACAACCTTAAGTAATGTAATATTTTAACTGACCGAGGAAATGGGAGTCATAAAATCTTCTCGTGTGCAGCTACGAGACCGGATTGTTGAGTTGCAAGATTGTGAGAGGTGGCAATAGCTTCAGGACGCCTTCCAGCAGTGGACTGATCATGGCCAATGATGATAATGAACGAACATTATCGACGAGTCTGAGAATACGTAAAATTGACGTTGTGTGCCCCAGTGCATGCATTTAATATTCCACGGGGCAACATTGGCTAATTAGTTTGGATTATTAATTGGCATAGTTTTCCTTTGATTGACTGCACTTGAGCAGGGTACTTTATTTCGAAGAAAAAATATATATACGAAAACCGAGCGCTCATTTAACCAGAAATTGTTCAAGATTGGCAAGCTAATAGAATGTTACATCTTGAAATAAAACGACAACGCACACTCCCATTTGTGGTTGCGTGTCATTTCACGAAATAATTACATGGCACGGTGATTTCAAATTAAGACAAAAAAACCCGCGAATGATTCAAGCCCGACGTGCCGCAATGCAACGAGGAAGAAAAGGAAAACCAATGGCACAGCCGTACACGCGAATTTCCTGCCACACGTACAGCCCTTGGGTTTCGCGCGGGACTCCTCTGCACGTCCGCTCCAGATGTGCGCATCTCGAGGCCTACGACTACAGCTGCCACGCGCTCGTCAAGTTTATTATTTCAAGTTCATTTATTAGGTATAGCCCTGTGAGCCATTCGGCTCTTGAATCGGGTGCAACCGCAACAAACAAAAAACAAAAACATGAACAAAAAACATCTTAAAGTGAATATACTGAGTGCAAACAGAAAATCAAAGAAAAGACGGTAAAATATTGCAGAAAAAGCACTGTACACAAAAATGCGCAAAAATCCCAGTGGGACGCAAGTCAAACAACAACAACCACAAGACAACTTAGATTAAGGCCATCAGTCTAACTCTGTACTACAACAAACACACATGGCCAAACCAAAAAACTTATCGAAAATCACCAAAATAAAGCCATACAAGCAATGAAACAGTGGTCATAGGAACTGTGACCGAATTTTCACGAGCAAAGGTGCACGCGCAGAGACTGGGCCGCGTTAGAGGATGCTCCCTTAATAGTGAGAGAGACAGAGAGAGAGAATTCTAAGCGAATAAAAACCTTAAAGCGGATACACGTTCACAACTAAAGCGAGCGAACAAGGCAGGAGCATTCTCCGCGGCTGCGTGACTGCGCGTGAAAGTAAACGTAGACGCACCCGCCACCACACTACAAATAGATTCAAATGGTTGGTTTTGAAGGCTGCCCCAGTGTTCGTTCGCGGCTGCAAACTTTCTCTTTCGCGTTGGCTCGCGAGCTTCGATTTGTATTCAACACGGATGCATCTCGGCCTTGCCATTGTACTGGGAATGACAAAGGAGATGATGGATGGGGAGCAGGGGTGTCAACCCGTTACTGCCTTTGCCGCACGTGTCTGTACACGGGCGTTACGTGCACACGACCCTCTGTGTTGTGTTTTGTTTGAAATTGTGATTGGGCCCAGGAATGCATTGTTAAGTGGATTGTACCCTGTGCTCACGAAAACAAACCTTCCCACAATTATTGCAATGTTACCAGCGACATTTTATAATTTAACTTTGAATATAAATTAGTTTTGTTTAAATAACGTTTTTATTATTATTCTATTATTAAATGGTTATTTTGTTGCCCACTAGCTAGTGTTAGGTAACTATTGACATACTATTAAAAAACTTGACAGTACATTTTTTTTTATCGGGTCCCATGGTCTAAACAAGTGCAGTCTCCAGCTCTTATTATCTATTCTATCTCTGGCTTCTCTATTTGTGCACTATGAAGAAGGGCTATTGCCTGAAACGCTGACTATGATCTATATTTCTTCTAAGGCCACATTGTTATTGATGAACGTGTTGAGTTTTTGTATAAATCATATTTTGTACGTGTGCATTTTACAGGAAACACGTTTAGGTTAATGTCTACATAAGGGACTCCTCGACTTACGAACAACAGGCTTACGAACTTTCAGAGATACGAACAAACCTGTCCATATGTCCGGTTGCCTGTTCGGACCGAGAGTCGTAAGTTCAACCGCCGCGCAACAGATGGTGGCGGTGCCACCTACATCTGCAGGAAGTGAAGAACCAGTTCTATTTGGTTCTTTTGGTAAAGTGACGTAGACAGACAAATAACTTATAAATCACGACGTTTCGATCGCAACATGAGCAATCGTCTTCAGGTGAAGAACTACAGCAGGCGGTCTGTCGAGGCAGGAAGAAATGTAGCGAGAGAGCTACTGCAACCAGAGGTTATAAAGGTTTGAGGAGGGTACAAGCCAAGGGTAAGTGGGCGGGGCTAGAGATGGAATTTGCAAGTAAATGTGAGATGCAGAGCTCGGCATACCTCGGCTAATCCGAGGAGAGGGGCTGCCATAACGGGCGAGAGGGTGGGGGTGAAATTCAGAGAAAGAACAAGGAAAGAGAGAAAAAATTAAAAAGATCAAACTTAGCAAACTTAGAAATGTAATGCAACTCGGAGAGTCGGCCAACACAACAGCTAACACTTTACCTGGTTGATCAACGTCCTTCCAAAGATTGCTAAAATTTGCATCCATCTTCTCGGTTGAAGTCATGTCTCTCTCTCACCTTGTTCCTTCTCTGAATTTCACCCCCACCCTCTCGCCCGTTACGGCAGCCCCTCCCCCTCCCCTCCCCTCCTCGGATTAGCCGGTATGCCGAGCTCTGCGATCCTACATTTACTTGCAAATTCCATCTCTAGCCCCGCCCACTTACCCTTGGGTTGTACCCATATCAAACGTATATAATCTCTGTCTGCAGTAGCTCTCTCGCTTAATTTTTTTCCTGCCTCAGCAGTCCGACTGCTGTATTTCTTCACCTGAAGACGATTGCTTGTGTTGCGATCGAAACGTCGTGATTTATTAGTTATTACATCCTTTATATTAAGTTCGCTTGCTTGCGTGCTTGCTTGCGTGCTTGCTTGCTTGCTTAGGACCGTGCAAATCTTTCGGTCGTTTTTTAACCCAATTCCCGTGATCCAATCAAGCTGACATTTTCCACACAGACTCGTTGTGCGTGACAATTAATGTTCGTGAAATTTTTTTTCCAAAATTTTACACTTTTTAGGACAAAAATATTATATGTAATTACCAATTGTTTAATAGTGCAATGCAATCATCTGACCCATATGTGGCAGCCATCTCAAGCCAGAGGACGAGAGGACTCTAGCCGCCACGCATATAAAGGATTTATAGTGAAAAACTTTGTTTTTACGGGTTATATTTTTCTATCTATGTGACTTTACCGAAAAAAACAAAGAGTATGAATTCCTGCCGTCACGAAAGCTTCAAATCAAAGATTGACGAACCAGTGTAATCTAAATCTACAGGAGAGTATTATACGACGTTTCAAGACAGTCCCCGTGTTTAGTGTACATGCCGTACAACATGATAACATCGACTGGAGTAAAGTTGGACTCACGAACAAATCGACTTACGAACATACCCTCTGGAACCTAACTCGTTCGTAAGTCGAGGAGTCCTTGTACTACTGCTGCTGCTGCTGCCACATCCTCCCATTTCCTTTATGCGACGATTCTACGTGCGGGTTGTAAAACTATATTTCCGTACAATATGTGTACCATATATTATTGGAATATATATATATGCCTACGATCAGTCGTGAGGGACAGCAATCAGTTTACTACATTGTGCCATATACGTGTGAAATATATGCAACCGGAATTTTTTAGCCTCACAAATGGGGCTTCAAATCATTCGCTCTCCCTCCTCCCTCTCACTCTCTGTGCCATTTAAAGGAAATGATTTGGGTATAATTTTGACGGTGCATTGCGCGACACGGACGCTGCATTGAATTTCGCGCGGCACTCCCTCACTCGCATGTGTCAGAATCGGTTCACTTCGCCATCACTCCGATCTGCATATCCTAGACACCGTGGCGGCTTTATTAAAAACTCAAAAGTGTAGCCTTAGCCTTTTCACAAATGTGCCATCTTCAATTTCATACATACCGTATGTCAACACGTGCACACCCGTACACGTGGACACACGCACACGCACGCGCGCGCACGCACACACGAGCGCGTGCGCACACAAATACAAAGATCCCCCGGATATCCTTAGCAGACTGTTGGGGCAAGTGTTGTTCACGCGTAAAACCTATGAAGGACAACACTGCACACGAGGGGGTGGATGGCCAGCACCACGCCCGACCGCCTTTGTTTCCCTAGTGGCGATGTTTTACACACTCCACGGGTACTCATTTGAGGCTGAGTCGATCTAGAGGAGGCCCATGACCGGTTCAGATATTCGTCACTGGTGTTGACCGTGGGCGGGAATTGAATTTGCGTCGCCGGGTTCGTACCGCTCACGTGAGCACACACGCGCACACACACACACGCACAAACGCACACACACACGCACACACACACAAGAACACGTGCGCGCACACACACACACACGGCGTGCACCTGGAAAGCAAGCGCAACGTTTAAAGATGAAAAACCTAAAAGAACATTTATGCACCGAGTGAATTTGAAACTTTGTTCTAATTCCCTTCTCTAATCACACAATTGCCGCACTGCCCGGTATCACATGGCAAGCAGACATTTCATGTCCATTTCCCATTATATGCGGAACGCCTTTCACTTTCGCGTACCCGTGCACATACACGCACAGACACAGTTGTGTTTGGATGACCTTACCAGTCCGTAACATACCATCGCACTCTGCATTCCCTCTCTGCCCCAGATTTCCCCGACAACCTCACTCCATCCTCTCCGAGGAAATACAAAAATTCCATCTCTTTCTTTCCCCGAGGTGCATTTCCCACCCGCATTTAATGCAGTCTTGACGCATGAGATGTGAAGCTTTCTGAAATCCAAATTGTATCGCGTAATTATAGCACCGTATACAGCATAAATATATATGTAATAAGAGCAGAATTGTGCGCAAAATAACCACAGAGGGATGCGTTGCTGGCATTACACCGAGAGACAGAACGAAGAAAACAAGGGTCAGTTAATTAACTCAAACTAGTGACAACATATTGACTGATGGCCCAGGGTTGAGGCTAAACGACAAATTGGTAGCCAAAGTAACCCAGCCATGAGGACCTCCTCCGCAGAGATGGAGTGATGAAATCAGCTTGTGTGCAGTCGCTGGATCAACTGCTGCATTGTAAGACCATTGCGCGTGGTTTCGGGAGGCATTCATCCAGCAGTGTATTAATCATAGCTGCTGATAACAACTGATAATATACACATGGTAATTAAATAACTGCTGCCTTCACGGTGTTACACATACAATAATAACCTATATTTAAAAAACATTGATAACACATTTTCTTCTGTTTTTGAAATTGTTTCCTCAAGGCAACTTGTTTTTTTTTAAACATGACGTGTTCATTTAAATGTTTGCTCAACTTGCAATTTAAACACACAGATAAGCATGCAAATGCAACAATTATATGGTACTGTTAGGCCCAGCTAACATTATCGTTCAAGATGAAGTTTATTCTATTGGAACAGATTGGATGCTCTGCATGGAGTCTGCATTTACATTATTTTTTCAATTAATGTTTTGCAACGTTCTTCACCGAAAGCCAAGACTTCTGCTCTGCGGTGAGCATTTAAAAAACTCCACGGTGGATAATTGTACTTAAAATTGGCATTTACTCGAAGCCTATTTATGCGCAAACGTATTTCAACAATCACACGCTCGCCTTTCAGAGGCGCTGTCAGATCATTTTCAAACGCGGTCACGTTCGCTAAATCGTCCCCGTATCCCTCGCAAGGTATGCTTTGCAGATTTCTACATATACAGTATAAACAAAAACAATCTTTAAGACTCGGAGATTCGAAAGCTTTTTCAACACGCCCGTAAAACCATCGCTTGTGCACGTGATGTGTTTATCAAGCGCATTCCGAGCTCGTTTACAGATAACGCCACAAGAGTTTCCTTCCCTCTGCGCGACGTTGAAAGCCACATTTTCTACCCCCACCCACCCCACGCAACCCCCCCCTTTCCTGCAAATCCACAATTTACTTTTCTACGAATCCAATTGAGCCGTTCGTGCGATAGATTTTCAAGAAATAAATTTAAAAAAACCACAACACCACAGAGAGTCACGAGAGCGGACACCTGGGGACAAGGGATGGCTCGAGGCCGCCGACCGGTTCTGCTGCCCCTGTGCCAGAGGTCGCAAACGGGTTTTGATTCCTTACCCGTACCCGTACCCGGCCGCACCAGGGTCGCAAACGGGTACCCGTACCCGTACCCGGCTGTACCCGTACCAGGCCGGGTACGGGTAGGGTACGGGTATCGGGTACCCGATTGCGACCTCTGGGATGAAGCCATGTTGCAGGCGCGGTTGGGTTGATTCTAGGAACTTGAATTGTGAGAAGAGACAAGACGTTGGGAAATGAGTGACAAACAGTTACTCACCAGTGACTCACGGCCTACCCGTACCCGTACCCGGCCGCACCAAGGTCGCAAACGGGTACCCCCGGCCGGGTACGGGTAGCCGGGTATCGGGTAGGGTACGGGTATCGGGTACCCGGTTGCGACCTCTGCCTTGTGGCAGTCATCGTCCCCGATTTCCTGGAAGGCGACATTGGAAAAAATGCCTCACCCCCCCCCCGCTCACCTTGAGCGTGGACCACGCATTCGGAGTTTGATTCTGGGCCACCTCTCGTGCTCTCCTGTGGCCCGCTTCCCATGGACAGTGCCACTATTTTACACTTCGTGGTTTTTGGCGGGGGTGGTGGGTTGGTGTGTGGGGAAGGGGGGGTTATTGCCAGTGGCGTTACAGGTGCAGCCCTGCCACTGCGAACTCCATGAGCAAGGGGTGATCTCTAGAGTCCCCCCTCTCTAGAGGGTATTGAATTTGGCCTACTCTTCCACGGTGGAATGATGGCAGATTAGCTTAACACGTAGATTCGAATCCCTGAAATCAGACTGCAGCGTGTTTTTTTGTTTGTTAACCCATTCACTTTCCTAGAGCATTATCGTTGCTGAGCAATACCATTTTTAACCTACGGCATTTTCGTTCATTATATTTAAATGTACTGATTTTTTTTTATTTTAACAATAACAATCAAAACATAATCGTACCGTTAAAATGCAGCTTTTGGATTGACAGAGGGCTGCACGTATGTATGCTGAACCTCTTTCGCACCGTACGTACGCCTACCGTGCTAATCGGAGGCACGGCGCTGTGCAAGGGCTTTGAACCATGGATTTTTCACAGCAGGAGACTTGAGCTGAAGGTGGGGTAACCGTGCCGCTCGGACGGGGAGCAATTTGGCCGCACACTTTTGTTGACTTTAATTCGATGGCTGGGAGCCGTGATTGCCGCCTCCAAGGTACAAAACACCGGGGGCATATCGTGGGAAGGGGAATATTCCACAACATCGGAAGGGGGGTGAGGGAAGGGGGAGAACTGCAATGTGATCGCATTGTGGCGAGTGGCTTTGTCGTTACACGAACGATGGAAACAACTGGACTCTTAATTTCCCGGGACGGCTTTTCGATTTCCCTGGGCAGCGGCAGCTACCTCGACACAGGAGATGTCCTGGGGGCACAAGGACAGGTGGCATCTCTAGCCGAAAACTCGTGGCTGCCTGATGCATTTGTCGTAACAAAACATTTATCCGCGAATGTACGCATCGGTTTTCATTCTCTTACCATAATTCCTGCTAATGCAATAAAATGCTGCACATAAAAAAAGCATAAACATTGAGTGAATGTGCTGCCAACCCAACCCCCATCACCCCCCTCCTCCCCCTCGACTGTACCACCGATGAGCATGGTTGGCTATGTCCGGTGCGAAAGAAGTTCCACACACACACAGACAGACAGACATACGTATCACACTTGCACACATTCACCACATGGCTGCCACTCTACCTCGATTGCCTCTCCTGTTGCCTCTTCAGTTTCCAAGACAACCGAGCGGAGCAAGGACAACGCAACTCGTGTGCACCCCCCCCTCCCCTCGTCGGGTGAGCTGGATTCCAAGAGCCCCTTTCTGGCATGGAAAGCCAAGAAGGATTTAACGCGACCTTCGATAATATAATTGGGCATCTTCGTTATGTTCTAGATTTGAAGCTTTCGTGACTGCAAGGATTCATACTCTTAGGTTTTTTCGGTAAAGTCACGTAGGTAAAAAAAAAATACTAAAAGTAATAATAGAAATAAAATAATAAATCACTGATTTATTATTTTATTTCTATTATTACTAAATCACTGATTTATTATTTTATTTTATTTCTATTAATGCTTTTAGTATTTTTTTAATTTTATTTTTTACCTACGTGACTTTACCGAAAAAACCTAAGAGTATCTTCGTTATGGGCACTGCGCCGCTTGTAAATGTTTCGTTGCGACAAATGCATCAGGCAGCCACGAGTATTCGTTCGAGAGACTTCCACGTCTCTCGCCTTGAGATGCCACCTGTCCTGGTGCCCCCAGGACATCCCCTGTGTCGAGGTAGCTGCCGCTGTCTAGGGAAATCGAAAAGCCTTCCCTGGAGTCCCATTGTTTCCATCGTTTGTGTCACGACAAAGTCACTCGCCACAATGCGTTCACATTGCAGTTCTCACGCTTGCCCCACCCCCCTTCCGATGCTGAAATATTCCTCATCCCACGATATGCCCCCGGTGTTTTGTACCTTGGAGGCAGATGATTTGTGTTCTTTCACGTCTCTCGGCAACATTAAATCGTATTGTCTCGCGTACCTGAGACGGGTAACCTTGTTTATGTTTCGTTATTTCAATGACGTTGCAATGGTTTCGTCATACCGCGGTGATTAGAGTGTAAGTGATAATATCAAGCCCGTGCTCAAGGAACCCAAGTTTTTTTTTACGAGAGCCTATGGGCTCATTTATCATTGCCAGCGGTAAATGTTGCGTCTTTCCATCCAACCACACCTCACTTTTTTTTCCCTTCTTGGTTCTTTCGGTAAAGTCACGTAGAAAATAAATAATAAAATAATATTAATAAAACATAATAAAATAATTCTCACGACGTAGCCGTCCTCAGGTGGAGAACAGGTCTGTCGAGGAGACAGAGTCTGAATGACAAGCCCCAGGCTTGGAGCGACTATTTAAGCTGGGATGGAGGGGCGAAGAGCGCCTTGACAAAATAATTTGCATATCAAGAGGAATTTAGCATATTTATGGGAAATGCAGATATGCGATTAGTACTACTTGTGAAATGCGTAGGAGGTTTGGCGAGGGGTTTAAAGTCATTATGCCCGTGCATTATGCAGGATTAGCAGCATCAAAGGGAGGGGATAGGGGTAGCATTAATAAAGGGAAGGAGTGTTAATAGTATGTAGCTGCAGTAACTAAACCACCACGTAAACAACTAAAGTATAAACTACATAGTATCATCAGTATACTAAATATACTCTACAATTAGCTGAGTTACTAACACACCTCACTTGTTTTCACAACAACTACCAAACCCCACAAAGCCATCTCTACAAAACTTAGCATGCAGCTTGCCATCCAAATGCTCTCGTGACTACCGTTGTTTTGGGCAGGCTTGCAAACAACATACTTTCAGATTTAAAATAAAGTTTATTAAAAACAATTAATGTTATTCTGTTTAACGACGCAAACAGCATTGTGGCAAGTTTACGGGTGCAAGTGTGCGTGTGGCATTCATTGGTGCATGCGCGTATGTTTGTGAAAGCAAACGTTTAAAAAAAGATACATATTTGTTTACGGTTGAATTCCCTAAATAAGATGGAGGGCTACCTTATTTTACTGGTTAGCCAGCTTTTTCATTTAAAACTATTTCAACTAAGCTATTGTTTTTGTTATTTTACGAGGTAAGGCCCACTGAGCTATATAGTTATTATTTTTTTTTAAGTGACCTGGTCACAAATGATAGCTCAACGAAGTGGCCAAAGACTCAAAACTCATGTTTCTAACTGTGGAGGGAAACCCCGGAGGATCCGGAGAAAAATCCACGCGACCACGGGGAGAACATGCAGACTCCAAATATACAGGCGTCAGGGTTGGGATTGAACTCATGACCTCCTGTATACCACCGTTGCGCCCAAATTGCTGAGCCTTGCCCGAGGATTGCATAACTGATACGCTGAATGTGGTGATTTTAGAGTATGTGTGTTTGAGATTTCTGAGGCACATGCCATCAATGCCAGTCTCCCCCCCCTGTGTCATCCTCCAATTGCCACTCTCCTCCCTCGCCATAGCAACCGGCTGAAGCAGCAATTCTTGGAAATTGGGTTCAGTTTGGTCATGTGCTGCTGTGACTGTGTCTCTGAAAATTGAAAAAAAAACCTTGAAAATGTACAACCTTTTCCCCGTGGGTTTGTTTGTGCTTACGTAAACCTACAAGACAACACGGACAGTTTTGTGTGGATATATGTTTTTGTTGCATTACATTTATTTCTTCTACGGATCGAAGTCAACCTCTACGACTCGTGTCTCGCCGTGTAATGACAGTGTTTTCGAGGGTTTTGAGAGGTCTGCTAACCTCCCTAAAGAACACGAGTTTTACTCCATGCACCTACAGTATAAATAATACGAGCAGTCGTATTTTTTTTAAAATAACAAAATAATGCTTTGCTGATGTAAAGTTATGGCTCTTGCAAAACACAATTATGTTTCAACGAGGTTGTTGGGGGGCGTCTATGGCGCCCCCCAACAACATAATGTGTGTTTGCAGCGTCCCCAAATAATCACAGCCTGCGGCGGCCCCAAACAGACTGGTCAAGTAAATCCTTGCGATCCACTCGCACAGCGTGCGGTGGGGCCTTCATCCAGCAGTGGATTTAAGCACCAAAAAATCTCGAGTACTAATGTAATGGACAGAGCAGGGCTCTCCCTCAGGGCAGCAGTGGAGAGCACGGTGGTCCCTCAGGGCAGCCGTGGACAGAGCACAGCTCTCCCTCAGGGCAGCAGTGGAGAGAGCGCGGCTCTCCCTCAGGGCAGCAACAGAGAGAGCGCGGCTCTCCCTCAGGGCAGCAGCGTACCGAGAACGGCTCTCCCTCAGGGCAGCAGCAGAGAGAGCACGGCTCTCCCTCAGGGCAGCAACAGAGAGAGCGCGGCTCTCCCTCAGGGCAGCAGCGTACCGAGTACGGCTCTCCCTCAGGGCAGCAGCAGAGAGAGCACGGCTCTGCCTCAGGGCAGCAGCAGAGAGAGCACGGCTCTGCCTCAGGGCAGCAGCGTACCGAGCACTGCTCTCCCTCAGGGCAGCAACAGAGATAGCACAGCTCTCCCTCAGGGCAGCAGCGTACCGAGCACGGCTCTCCCTCGGGGCAGCAGAGTACCGAGCACGGCTCTCCCTCAGGGCAGCAGTGGAGACAGCGCGGCTCTCCCTCAGGGCAGCAGTGGAAAGTACGGGGGTCCCTCAGGGCAGCAGAGGACGGAGCACGGCTCAGCCTCACTCTCACTCACCCGTCTCCTCTGAGGTGTATGCGATTATGTGTGAGTGAGCTGTGTGTATGAGTGAGCCGTGTGTGAGTGGATCTATCGTCAGCTTTCCGTGGCTGCGTCTCTGGCGCTGTGGCTGTCATATTGCTGCTTCTCGGGGCGCACCACAACAGGAAGTGGCCAGCTCGCGGTCACGTGACGCACTTCAAACAATCCTGGAATGTACATGTTTGGGAGGGGCGCACCTCTGGTTGGCTGCTGGCTCGCGGTCACGTGACGCATTTCAACCAATCCGGGGGCGTTAATCACAGTCACAGAAGGACAGATCGGGGCTGCTGGATGAAGGCATCTCCAAAAGCTGCCACCATCCCTCATGATCCTGCAATGCAACGACTGAGTAGGCGTGGAACTTGGGCCAATGTTGGCCCAACGGTTCCAACCACGTGCCAACGTCAGCCCAACGTTGAACTTTCCCTGCTAATCCACCTACGACCTCCGCACAAGTGGATTTCATGCTTTTGTGTATACATCATTTTATATGACACGGTTCCTGGATTACCGTTAAGAGCGCATACACCACGATGTTGAAAGATAGCGTCGGAATTTGTGTGCGTGTTCAACACAACCGCCTCGACATTTACACAGGCCGTTCCATGTGCGTGCACACTTATTTATGGACACGTACACATGTCCGCTCACAAACTTTTGCCCCTGCGGTTTCGCTTGACGGCGAGAGCCCCGTTCGCTTTTCAAGGACGAGCTGACCCAGAGAGTGTGGATGGATGTGCGTTTTTACAATCTCATCCTAAATTTACAAGCAATCTAGGACCCATTCGAGAGAGAGAAGAGAAAGCGAGAGAGAGAGACAGCCGTTGAACGTTACTACATGCTCATACCTGGAGAGTAACTGAGGATGCATTGCAATCACACGGGCATGCTATGTCAGGCGTCAGCAGCACATTTAAGCATTCAAATGTGCCTTGCTGTCGGTGGCCTCTGCATTGCGTCGCGAGTCGGGGACTGCCACTCCGTCTGTATCAGGAGTGCCATCTTGCGCGATGCTTTCATTATATCCGGGGAACGATCAGATACGATGGCAGGAAATCTTTTATGGCTCATGTGCGAAGCATCCTTTTTTCTCCTTCCTCCTGTGCCTTTGACGTTTTTTTTTTGTTTGGGTCAAGTACGCCCCATCGTTCCCAACGCGTGGGCATTTTAGGTATATATATTACCAGGCACCACTAAGTTTACATTAATTGCATTCCCGTTAGCTTTCTGTCCGCCGAAATGGCCCGTTACGCCTAATTGACTGCACCTGGCCGCCATGCAAAGTAACCTTGAGCAGGAGAGAAGGGTGATCTGTGTGCGCGCGTGCTTGGCCAACATTGCCGCTGCTGTGGTCTCCTCGTGGCGCGCTCAACCGTGGGTTATTATCGTGCCGATGGTAATGCGGTAATACGCCCGGTAAATCAGTGCGTGCGTGCGTGCGCGTGCAATAGCACACTCGTAAAACTACATCAAATTTAACCCGGCGACTTGATGCGAGGTACACGCGGGCCCGTGTGTGTGTGTGTATCGGTTTACGTGCCACGACTCGGGATTGCTCACCTAAGGTCGCAAAGCACGAGGTTCACTTGAGGGCAACTGTTGCTGGGTGCGAGGGAATTTATTTTGCCTCAATAGCTGCCCTCTGCCCACCCCCCACCAGGGTAGCAAAATCATTTCCCATACTTGGGAACCAATATTCCGGAAGATTGGCTCCCCCTTCCGAATATTTGTATCACCTTACGTTTTGTAATAAAGTAATCTTTCTTTTGCATCCGGGTCGATATCCTTCCATTTTCAAATGAAATGCTAACTTTAAGACCGCAAACTTATTGTTCGACAAGTTTGGCTTGCAGTGTGTGTAACTTTTTTCATTACCATCTGTTTGGTCCGAACCCAATGCAGCTTTCTGTGCCCACCGTGCCTCATTTATTTTAACTTTCCACCCTTGTTGAGAACAGTAAAAAAAAGACGACAGATTTTGCTTTGAGTGAGCGCCACCTCACCCTAATCCCGGCTACCGAGGAGAAAAGGAACGAGAGGGAGATGGAGTTGGAGGGGTCAAGCCCATAGAGCCTGGTCAGGGTTTGGGGAAGATGGTGCTGCTCCTGAGCCAGAACTGGGTCACTCCTGGGCTGCCAGAGCCCGATTCGCGGTGTTTGTGGAAACAAGCCATTGGGAGGAGCACAATTCAGGACCGAGTGGCAGTTTGTGGCTCCCGGTGGTGTTGTTGTGGAGGCTGGAATGTCCAGTCCCGGGTATTTCAGTGTCAGGGGGTAGGTGGATAAAACCTCACGCGTGCAGATGAATTAAAATAGAAACTGGAATGCGATGGCAGTGGCTTCATCTCTGAGCATTTTCTCACAGAGAAGCATAGAGCCTCGTGCAAGGAACCTAAAGACTTGCATACAGACCCATACTATATTCTTGGTTCTTTCGGTAAAATCACGTAGAAGGAAAATAAAAAAATAGAACATAAAAACATATAATTATATTATTAGTATATTATATTATAATTTTATAAAGTTTTATTTTTGTTATTTTATTATTCTCCTTCTACGTGACTTTACCGAAAGAACCAATAAAATGAATCCCTGCAGTCACGAAAGCTTTAAATCGAGACCCATACGACTCACATTTAGACCCGTAGATTTACACAGAGAGACTCATGCACCGCACCCCCCCCCCCCCCCCCCATATAGACATAGGGACTCACAAATCCTCCGGCAGTGGCTTCGTCATCAGTGTCTTCGCCAGCAGATGGGGGGACACGCAGCTCGCTCGGGTGGCACGAGTGGGCCAGGCGAGCGAGTACAAGCTGCTCAGGCAGTGCCGGTGTTTGTGGCCGCCGCTAATTCGGCTGGCGCTCCCACGGGCCTGGCGTGGGATGCTGCCGGATGTCCGTTTAACGGTGGCATCTGAGACTCGCAGGCCCTCGCAGAGAAGGGTAACACGACTTTCTGAGCGCGCTGGCGAACGTGGCTTTTTCGAGCAAAGGAACACCCATCACGTCCACCTCGGTGCACGATGTTACACAACATATTTTTTTGTGAGTTTCTGTTCAACGATGCCTGCCGGAAGAAATGAAACGTTTTTTTTTACATGTATTATTTTTCTTTGCGAAAGAGAGAGAAAATCCTGCTTATATTTTGTCTTTGACCTTTGTGCGATCGCCGATTGAAATGACCGTACACGCCTAAACGATGTGCGGCAGCAATGAATTAACAACTAGGTAACTGATATACATATATATAAAATAATCGTAATTTCTCACATGGCTGAGGTATTTTGCCATTTTTAGCGCAGAGTTCTGCAACTCATTTGAAATGCATGGAATTTTCCTTCGTGCGATATAATGGGCTTGGCACCTCCAATTCTACTGGGAGAAAGGGAAATTGTAGCACTGCCGCCGCATGTGACAAAAAACGGCACGAAACATTTCCACTGCTGTGGCAGCTCTCATCCTGCCTCGGAGTGGAGGCCACGGCGAGCGAGTGTCCTTGCAGCCGGGCGGTAACCGCGTGGCCGTGTGAGTCGGCAAAAGACGTCAAGTGGAGTGGAGCTTGGCGGAGTCTCGAATAAGCAACGCTGCTCCGAGGCGTTGCGACAAACACGCACGCTCGTCGTCTCTCCACTGCGCCTCGCCTACGAGTGGTACACGAGGGCTTGCTGTCTTGCTGTCTCGATTTCATCATGCGAATTTTGCCTCCAGTCTACTGCTGGATGAAGGCCTCCCCCGATGCCATGTCGGTCAAGGAAGGTTGTTTGACCATACTTCACTACGCTGGTCAGTGCAGATTGGTGAAGGTGGGGGGGGGGGGGTCAACCCTGTACACAAACTCAAGGAGGGTACGAACAGTCGATGTTAAACAAAATGTAGACAAATGTTGAACACGACGAGCAATGTCACAATATGCGTTCATCTATCGTGCACTCTGCTCCAGCTCTCAACGCTCTGTAATGATGTCACAGTGCACAGAGCGTGCT
Source organism: Lampetra fluviatilis (assembly GCF_964198595.1). Classification (NCBI taxonomy): domain Eukaryota; kingdom Metazoa; phylum Chordata; class Hyperoartia; order Petromyzontiformes; family Petromyzontidae; genus Lampetra; species Lampetra fluviatilis. The sequence continues at coordinate 12,919,482 of NC_136285.1, read as the reverse complement.
GCAGAATATGCCGTGATGTCACAGTACACACGGTAACACTGTGATGTCAGTGCACACGGCACGCTGTGATATCACAGTGCACACGGCACGCTGTGACGTCACGGTGCACACGGCACGCTGTGACGTCACAGTGGACAGGGCGTGCTGTGATGTCACAGTGGACAGGGCGTGCTGTGATCTCGAGGATAATTCGCGAGCACGTCGGGATTATACAATGTGTGCTGTGTGTGTGCACGTGGTGTTTTTGCACGTACGTTCTCAAGTTGCTCGCTATTGTACCTCGGCGCCGTACGTGGGTTGTGTCGACAATTTTAGTCATAATTCTCGTTCACGCTTTGTGCCCCGCTGTTTTGAATAAACACAATGTGAAGGGGGAGGGGGATTATTCAGCAAAAACATGCATTTCACATTTGTCAATTTATAAAAAAACACATGTAACGACAGGCTACATTGACCGAGTCGAAAGATTGAACTTTAGCGCATGCCAAACTCTATCTGCTCAAGCCATTACGGTGCCCCCATGAATATTACAACGATATTATCCCGTGGTCGTATTGCGCAGTAGCATAGCACGCAGCTAGATGTTAACAACGTGAATAATTTAATTTATTTTCACAAATCGGCGACATTAAGGCAGAGAAAAGTGATATGTTACACCAAACCTCCTAACTGTGGTCCATTTGCATTTTGACAAGGCCGAAACTAGTTGAAAGGGTAATCAGAGCGTGGCAAGTTTTAACCGTTGCGTGAGTTTGTGTAATGTTTATGAAATATATTAATATTCAAGCCTAGAGCAAACTAAAATATGTTCAGAATGTGTATAATCCTGCCCTCTTGCTAAAATCCAAAGCTGACTTGAAATGGAATATTACATTCATGATGTGAGAAGATAATTTTTAAATACGATTTTTGCATTTGGTCTCCGAACTTTACAGTACATCTTGACTTACAACTTTCGTGACCGCAGGAATTCAAACTCTTTTGAGCTATATTATTTCACCTGAGGACGATTGTTCGTGTTGCGATCGAAACGTCGTGATTTTATTATTATTATTATTATTATTTTTCTATCTACGTGACTTTACCGAAAGACCCAAAAAGTATTTACAGTACATTTTAAAACATTTCTCTCTTGTATCCCATTTATTTTAGAACAAGCTTATGAGATTTAAAAGGTATGCACATTTTGTTACATCAAATAAACGTGTATTTGTTAATTAAATTATCTTTTTTCTTCCATTTTCATGATATGCCATTGTTTTTTATGAATCGTTTAAACGCTTAAACAAATGTCAACTTTGTTTTTTACAAACGCTGACATCTTAATGGAAGGCGATCATATTTAGGAGTCATGATCGTTTTTCGTCAGGGCGGACTGGTGGCGCAGTGGTTAGCGCACTGCACTTTGAACCTAGCGTCCTGAGTTCGATTTCTGTTCCTGGCTAACATCACTGGCTGGGCCTTCCTCTTCACCATCCTGCATTGACCAGTGCGGTGAAGTATGGTCACACTACTCCGATGACCGACACAGTGTTGGCGAGGCATTTCTTCAGCAGTGGGTTGAAGAGCTGAAAATGAATGCTATTTTTAATAGTGTTAACATCAAGCTACTTAAAATATGTTTAACACAAAAATCATGAAACGAAGACATGTGCTCGGTTCACATTTCATACCAAATGTCCATCTTAAAAGGATTAGGGTAATTCACACGTGAGGGGCTGCCCTCTCTGCCCTGAAGAAAATAAAGACAAGAGACATCGTGAGTGAAGATTTTTGGTGAGCATTTTGGTTTAAGTCGTCATCAGCCATGATCTGTCCTCTGCTGGATGAAGGCATTTCCAAGTCGTCGCTATCTCTCATGGTCTTGCGGTATAACAGAGATCACAAAAAACATTAAACTAGCCACGCGCGAGTGATTTTCAATGGCCAAACTGAGTGAATGTCGACCAAAAAAAACTAAAAATGGAACGTATTTTTTTGAAATATTGCCCAACAACGGGTCAATTAATTATATAACCATGTACCCTCACAGCTTATTGCACAGATGCTACAATTAATCAGCATGTAGCACAACACCCAAGATAGTACGATGTAAAGTATGATACACATAATGAGGATGTATAAATGTCTCCGTAATTAGCATTCAGCACAGAAAATCCAGGAGTTCACCAAACGACATCTGAACATTTGAGCGTAAGATGTTAATTACTCGACGCTGTAGGAATTAAACTGGAGCACATCTGCAGCCGTCCTGCTTTCGTTAGCAGAACAATTTTGAGGCACGGAAAAAAAAGCACATCGCTCATTGACGGCTCCGTAAATGGGTCTTCCAGTGACCTCACGTTGTCGAGAATGTTTCGCTTTTAAATGCCATTCTACGGTTAGTGCAATGCTCTGCTAATGCGATTAAAACACATTCCACAGCTGTTAACTGGAAGGCTGAACTACCACTGTGCGCACAAAAGACAAAAAACCCCGTGTAGCCTTGAACAGGCTGTTGGGGCAAGTGCTATTAGCGAGCACCTATGAAGGCCGGCACGGCACACGAGGGGATGGGTGGCCATCAACATGCCTTTGTCTCCCTATTGACGATGTTTACACATCGCACCAGGCCAAGAACCGGTTCAGATAATCATCGTGCTGGCCGTAAACGGGAATCAAACTCGGGTCGCTGGGTTCGTAGCGCAGCGCACTGACTGCTACACGACCACTCCCCAATGTGCACACACACAAATGCACACACAGTGCAATGCATTGTGGTCAGTGACATTTCATCAGCAAGTCCAGGGAATCAGCATTTCTGAATTTTTTTAAAAACATGAATCGCATTTGAATCGTCGTTATCACGGAAGCCGAGGCACAGGCTCAAAGGCCCAAAAATATCAAGTGACCAGCAAACAAACGGCACCTTTGAAGGTGTAATAGATAATAATTCATGGTTCTTCAATTGAGCAAGGTTGTAAGATAACTCTTGGGAAGAATTCTAGATTTGAAGCTTTCGTGACTGCAAGGATTCATATTCGTAGGTTTTTTCGGTAAAGTCACGTAGGTAAAACATTGGTAAGAAATATTGCAATAGGAGGGAATACCAAAGTCGAACATTGCGAGGGAAGAAGCAGAGAGAGAGAAATGTGGTGGGCTGGCCGCAGTGTGGTTCAGTCAAAACAGTGGGCCTGGTGGAGGAATCAATGCCTCGAGTCCTGAGTCTCATTTCCGGCTCATATCGAAAGCAACAACCTTCACAATGACGTTTTCCTTACATTTGCTTCCCACGTGTATAATGCGGAGGTGGTGTATGTATGTGGAACTTCGTTTGCACCATACATAGCCAATCGCTCTAATCGGTGGCGTGAGGCATAAGCACACCTAGCAAAGGCTTAGGGGCCTCAAGAAGCTCAAGAAGGGGGACCCGGATTCATGAACATTTTAGGAACGCACAAAATTAATTTCTACTTATAGGGCCTACAATGGGTCACCCGTCTCCACGGGGGCTTAATTTCTCACGGGATACTTTAATGGGGAGCCCCCTCCACTAAACAACCTCCAATCCCCTGAACTCTGCCTATCTCCTGGATGGAGAGGGAGGTGGAGCGGAAATATTTTGAGCTCAGCCCCATGAAGCTCCGACATCAATTAAGCCCCTGGGTCAGCCCCCCCCCCCCCCCATTGCACGTAAGTGCGCACCGATTTATGCGGCGGTGAGCGCCGTAGCAAAGTCTCCCGTGGCTCTGTAACGATCGCAAACAGCCACGCGGCACCATGGCCCAGCTGCACTCGGGTCACGAGCATGGGAGGCGAGCTGCTGAATAAATAATGAAATGGACTGGAAAGTGATCAGGTATAATACGGGCGCGTCACTTGTGCCGCGCAAATATTACCAAGTTGATGATGAGCAATGCATATTATGTCGTTTTTAGCCCTCCGTAGAACGATGTGAGGCTGTAATGGATTTACATCCTGTAAAGTGCCATTGCCTAAAAATGTTCATTTTCATCTGGTAAAATGTCCCTCCCATATTCTCCTTCCTGTACATTTCGCTAATACATACTTATTTTTATAATGGAAAAGGTGAAATAATAATGGGGCATTATAAGTGCTAAAAGTAATGTAGAACATTGGGTTAATGTCGTTCATTTTTAACATGTAGGCTAAAAGTATGTCGATTTATTTTGGGTGGAATTTTTTTTTCAAGTGCTATATATTAATACGCCAAGAGGAGGAGGTTCCGCCACATAGATGGTGGAGGAAGCAACTCGTGTGCTGCGTCGATAGATTGTTGCATCGCGAAACCACGACAAAGACAGCGAAGGCTTGGCGAGGCCTTCAACCAGCAGTGGATAGATGATGGCCCTTTTGTTCATCCACTACTGAATGAAGGCCCCCACATGCAATGTCAATCATGGGGGGCGGGGGGGGGGGGTCTCAGGACCGGTTGAGATGTTACAAACTACTGTTGTCGGCTAAGGACGCGTTGCCAGATTCATAGTGCTCTGTGCTCTGGCCCGAATTAAATTATTTTTCAATATACGAAAATAACAATTTCCACGAAATTATTAAGAGTCTATAGTTAATGAGTTTGCAGAGTTTGACAAACACTGCTAAACCAAAAAACCCCCCAATATTCCCAAACAATACTTCTACGCAGCACTCTTTGTGTGGGCTTTAATTAATCAACTTAACTAATGAAATGTATTCAACCATAAAATGGCGATGCTTCTCGGCACAATACATCAAACTTTTTAAAAAACACATTACAGCGTGTGCCAATTTGGACTCCCTCTCCTTTAGACACGTGTCCTTGGAGCAAGGTCTGGGTGGCTGCTGTCTGTAAATTGGTCCATACCAAAATACAAATAGCCAGGGACTGCAGCGATCACATGGGATGTCACCGCACCGCACTCCGAGGGGGCCGCGTGCAGAGACGCAAAGGCGGTCGCATCAGCTGAGAGATGGAGCCGCAATTGAAATAGACGAATAAAATGTGGTTCAAGGTTGTCAAGGTGAGACCTGGATTTGTTGTTGTTGTTGTTGCTTACTTCAAGGTGACGCGGGATACATGTTGTTGAAGCGGCGAGAAAATGGAATAGGCCCTCTTTATAGATGCAAATACTCCAGGAAAACGGCCGAGGCATAAACAAACACAAGACGGATGACGGGACGTAATAGGCCAACTCAAAGAAGAGGGGCTTAATATTTATGAAAGGATGCCAGCTAAACGGAACATTTACATTTTGGAGGGAATCCACGCTGTTGGGATAATAAACGATTTCGACGTCTGTGCAGTACTTCCCAGCAAGAGAAATACACAGTGATCCAGTTTTCGACACCCTACTCGTGATATTTGTAGAAATTAAACAGTAAAAAACCTCATTTGATTTTAAACCCTCCACACGTCTCCCACAAATCTCAATTCCCTCATTACATCTTTTAACACTCGTCCGTGTAAAGCATGGAGCCATAGCTTTCAAATATTCAGTCACCTATTGTGAAGAGGGTAATAAAGCAGTGGGGTGTCTATAAACGGATCACAATGCACATCAACAATAAACCCACAATCATCAATACATTTATAGAGCGCTTTCCATCAAGGATCTCAAAGCGCTGTACATGACACAACAGCAGCAGACACTCAGCATACAAATAATATTATCAACACATTTTAAGAATCATTTACGAACTAAACGTTTAATAAACGGAAACGTATAAATAGGTTTTAAGGGACATTTTTTTAAATGTCCACAGACTCAAAGATCCTGATATCTCGTGGAAGACCGTTCCATAGCCTGGGGTTTACACGGGTAAAAGCTCGGTCACCCATGGTGGTTATGAGAAACTAAATTCAAATTCCTCGTCTCTTTCATTCACGAAACGTTTCGTGAACCACAGCTTGCACGCGGTTCGAGTAGCTATCGAGCGTGCAGGTAGTTCCGATTCATTCTTGGCAATGTGAATATTATCCCGATGTCTGCTCGACCAGGACGAGACGGCTTCAGGATAGAGTTCGTGAAGTTATGTTTCTTTCTCTGTTTGCTCCGTTGAAGGATGCGCAGACTAACATCGGTTCATATTCTTAGGTTTTTTCGGTAAAGTCACGTAGGTAAAAAAATAATAATAAAAGTAAAATAAAAATAATAAAAATCACGACGTTTCGGAGGCAACACAAGCTTCCGTCTTCAGTTGGAACCGACGGTTCTGAAGACGGAAGCTTGTGTTACCTCCGAAATGTCGTGATTTATAATTTATTTTTATTTAACTTTTATTAATTAAAATTTTTTACCTACGTGACTTTACCGAAAAAACCTAAGAATATGAATCCTTGCAGTGACGAAAGCTTCAAATCTAGAATTAACATCGGTTCACTACACGGCCCATCGTTTGAGTTTCATGGCCTCCGGCCACGCTGATGTGGCTCGCCTGAAACTTTCCGCTTTAGGGAGGAGACGTTGCACATCGATGTTCCGTCGACGTTCTGATGCTCCTCCCGGTTCCAGCCGGTGTCTTCGAAGAATGCAGGGACAGGAAGGGCACGTGCACAGCGAGCACGCGGGCCGAAGGGCAAAGAACAGGGTCGTGAAGTTGAATGTCGAACGGGAGTGGGGGCAGTGCCGGATTATCATCGTAGTACAAGTAGCGACACATGCCACTTTCAAGGGCACCGCGCTAAATGCTTTCAAGCTATCAATTGCGGTTCAGTAGATTCTGCACTTGCTCTATTACTATAGTACTATACTGCCTTCAACTTTTATGAACGACCGGGTGTTTAAGGTTATCGATTTTTCGTATTATCTGGCTGTATAGCACATGAAAAAATACAATTACTTTACAATGCAAGTAAGAAATGTGTTTTAATATTACCTTTAGGGCCCCTTTAACACATTCCTGCGGAGGGAGCTGGTAGGAACGTTGGGTTGCTCGGTCAATGGCCAGGGTCAAAGGCGGCGTGGTGTATTCCGCAAATATGCCCGACTGTGAGGGCGGGCACAAGCCGGCGTGAGTAGGTTTAACGTTGAGTTTTATAAGGGCACCACGGGGTGACCAGCCCCTTCCCTCCCCTCCCCACCCAGCCCCTCCCCACCCAGCCCCTCCCTTCCCACCCAGCCCCTCCCTGCACGACGGACGGACACAATAATCCCCTGTGGGTTGGTGGAACCAGTGGGTTCCTATCAGTATAACATGTGCCACAGGCCCTGCACTAGCTTAATCCGGCACTGGGTGGGTTGGGGGTCACAATAATTCATCGCTTACCCCAGGGCCCATGCCGACCTCGCTACTTCCCACTGGTCGCTGGCGTGGGCTCGGTAAGCGATGCAGCACGCAAGAGCGCAGCAGCTCCTCGTGTGTGCCCGGCGTGAGAACGAATGCTCACGTGTGCCATTGTGACGGGCATACGCCTAGCACAGCTTTTGTGGCATTCCCTCGCCCTGTGTTTTTTCTCCTCCACCCCCGAAAAAAAGCGGGCAACAAACTGTAACGTTCAAATCGTTCACGTAGGCGGCAGGAGGAACCCCGTTATTTTTTTCTTTTGTCCAGGTAGTACAGCGATGACCACTGACTGAGATTTTTCGACGACTTCCCCAATTCTGCGGGGCGTCTCGCTGTCATCGCCAGATGACGAAAGCTCGCGAGCTCGAGAACTGTTATTGTGCTTCCGAAACGCCCTCCCCATCCCCCCCCTACCCCACAATAACTATCGGCTTACTGCGTGCGGGGAGGCATTTCTCAGAAGCTGCAGCCGATCGTATTAAAAACAGCACGTGTCGTTTTTTGGAAGAAAAAAAAACACAAAACACTCTATCCCGGCCCAAATGAGGTGTCAAATAAATCATCCTTTTGAACAGCGTAGAAGCATTTTAACAGAGACACTAAGACTACAATCAAATTTGCCGTTTTTTTCCCTTCCTGATGCTGTGTTGACATTAATATGATGTGTGCAAGTCTTTGCCCTCATTTGCAATGCAAAAGCTGCGAATTTCGGAGTGCTGCGCTGACACATTAGCTCTGTTCGCGCGACAAGGTAAAATGTTTGACCTCGATAACGTCTCACTTCAAAAAACGTGTCCTTACAGATTCAACTTCTAGTTTGGGCACGCGTTCCCAATAGCCCGCGCAGCAACCGTGGACGCTGTGTTTGCATGTGAGCTATTATTTCAGTTGAAGGGACATTTAATCTCACAGCGATAGCAATCTGTATTGCTCTCATGCAGGCAGGGAAACTATGAACACCGAACGATTATAAATTCCCCCTTTTTTCAGCCTGGATGCAATTGGCCTGACCAGTGTGGTCATGATTATTCGCAGCCCTTTTGTCAATCCACTGCTGGATGAGGGCCTACTCATGGCGTACGGATCGTGCGACGTATTTGACCAAAATTCGGCACGCTGGGTAATGCGAGTTGGTGACGTTTGGGAATACTGTATAGATGTGGCCGCATAGAATGTACAGTACAACAGAGGAGTTTGCTTTGCTGCCCACCATGTAGCCTGAAGCAGCCTAGAGTAAACTTATTTGTACTGTGGTCGCCCATCCAAGTGATATCCAGGCTCAACGCTTGCTGCCCTGAAACGGTATACAACTCCAGATCCTGTATTTGTGAGTGGGCTTTTTTCCAATTGAAGGATGTTTCAGTTCACAGCGATGACACACTCTGTATCGTTTACCGCAGGTTTTTGTTTAAACTGCTGGAAACTCAAAACATGTTCAGCTGAATAATATTAAAGTTTAAAACGGAGTGCTTGCATGCATCCATAACATGTCACGTGTGCTGAAAAGGCAGAGATGAACTTGCGAGAAATGGAAAGCTGACACAGTATTGTTGGCAACTGCACCAAGCAAATCCTTGTTAACAGTGAGTGGGTCTCGCTTGATTTCAATTTTCCCGTCACAAGTGTACGACTGTCTTGCATAAGTAACGGTCATTTACCTGTGACCTCCCAGTGGAACTCGTCCACAATCCAGGATGGAGAGGTACGACTGCATAGGTACGCTCGCCTGTGCTGCATAGATCCCTCGATGTGTGTCCGGGAAGTAACGCGTGCCGTTTGTCATGCATTCCGCTTCGCGTCCCAGGGGATAGCTTCTGTCCGGAATGATTTCCTAAAATGCCCTCCTAGCGCGTGGAGTGAAACACTGCTCATCGTGCTTAACCCTTTCCCATTCCGATGACGTACACAGACGTGCATCATCGTATACGCCATCAGTTTTTCTTCCAATTCCGTACCGATGACGTACACGTATGTATGTGTACGTCATCAGGACGGAACCGAAAGACAAACTGAAATAAAAAAAACGGAAGTAAAATTACTTTATCGGTATCGAGGCTCCCACAAGGCCAAGTGGGAGGGCGTGTGGAACGGTTTGGCACCAGTTATCGAACAGTGCGGTCATGTCGCTTAAGCACTCTGCGGTGAGTTCAACGTCTTTAAAAACAGCAGCGCTACATCTCTCGAAATAACATTGAACGCTGAACCGCTCGCACGTTCTGAGATTCAGTGGTGAACTTGCAGACGTCTCGGGACAGGAAAGGGTTAACGACACACGTTACAATCCAACACCACATCGAAGGGAGATAGCGAGTTTGTCAATGAACCACTGGCATTGATGTCACACGTAAACTTTGTTTCCTTCCTCCTGTCAGACACCACACGGTTGAGAGCCGTTCTCCAAGGTCTTCACTTACAGATTGTTCCACCACCATCTCGACTTACATCTTCCTCTTGGTTGGTGAGCCCCGACTCCAAAGCCCATCAGGTTGGGGCCGTCATTTCAAAGGCGGGTTTGCAATAAAATTAAGTTGTGAAACCAGTTAAAGAGTGGTGTGGGGGGGACACGCGGCAAAGGAGACGTGCGTTTGTCGTGGCTTTAGAGAGCAGTGCATCACGTTGTGAGCAGCGATGACCGATCTCGGAATCACCCCCCCCCCCAAGCATGATGCAAGTCCCGAATTTGTAAACCTCGACGCGTTGGCAGACGCTTCACTGCCACAATTCTGAGCAAAGCGCAAAAAAAATGCTAGCGTTTTACAAGACTCTGTCGATCTCCTCTGCATTTATTAAAAAAGAAAACTTTACAGTCCACAGCTGCCTGGTTGTGCACACAGTGTCAGGCGGGGTAAAACGAGGTGGAAGATGCAATCTCTGAGGCCCTCCCGGTTTATTTCCCCCCCCACTTTTCAGGCATCGTAATGGACATGCAGGCGCAGGAATCGTGCATTAGCTGTACACATGGCAACGCTGCTCGGTTATATCTCTGTCATTGACCTTCTGTTTTTCTGTACGATTTGCTATTAGGGTTATTGAGCAAATGAAATACCTTGCGCTCTGTTACGGGATTCCTTTAAACGACACTTATTGTGAAGTGCCGGGTCGCTGCGATTGTCGCGGAAATCAGTAATGACGCGATCGCCTCTCGTGATACATTGTGGACCTAAAAGCTGGAGGACAAAAAAAAGCCCCATTCCTTTCAATTCGCCCGAGATCACAGTGCATTAAGATTACAATTGGTGAAATTTAGGGTCGCATTCCACAGACATTTTCCCACAAGCACAATCCAAACCATTTTTTTATTTGCAGATTTTGATAAAACTCCATTTTATTAGAAATAAACTTTATGTCTGTATAAAAAAAAAATTGCATGCGTCCTTCTAGTATATCTTTTCCGAAATTCATTCTCCAAGTTACAGAACACGAGAGATATACCGAGTCATTTAGCCCATTAGAACACACCAGACTGGACTTTGTTGCAACATTCACAGATAGGGCAGATGTTATGCATTTTTTCTTATTTTTAATTATTTTTTTTACCTCTTCCCCCCCCTCTCCTGCACTACCCCCTTCTTAATTTCAGGAAACCACAACAATTTCTCCCCTCCCCCCCCCAATGTTAGGCTGATAAATGGAACGACTTGACATCAACACAATGAGCAAAACGAGAGAAAGAGAGAGTAGGGGGGGGGAGAGAACAAGAGATATAACAGAAGGCAATGCAAACATTTAAGAGCAGCCTCTTGATTCCGTTTCGACATTTGCCGGCGCTGCGTTTGTATCCATCGCGCACACAAACACACACACGAGCGCGCGCGTGGATTAACCAAAGCGATGCTTTCGTGCGATTCCTTAATTTTGTTGATGTCGTTGTCGTTGCTGTTACTTAATCACTCCTTTATTTATTTCGCTTTTCCAAAATCTCCTTTGGAAATATCATTTCATCCCACACAGCCCCCCCCACCTCCCCCACTTTTTTTTTTACAAATCCCGCGCCGTCGGGGCGAGCGAGACGCTCCGTGCCGTCGGCGCTGGCAAGCGGCGTCGCTGCTTTGTGCTGTGCTGCGACGCTTACAAAAAGATGCCTCTCCGAAAGAAAGGGACAACCCACACCTCTTCGCCACCGAAGGCCTCTAATTAAAGACGATTCACGGCCATCATGCACCACCTCCCACCCCTGCCCACACCCGCCCCGTTCATCCAATGCCCTCTTCTTCGCCGCCGCCACCACCAGCAACTCTTCCTGCTAAGGGCACCCCCCCCGCCACCACCACCACCCCTCCTCCCTCTGTCCCAGCTTCACGGCGTCTCCTCGCGTTCCGTGCACCAGCGCGGCGGTCTTGAATGCCCTCCTCCCCACGCCTTGGTTGCTGGATAGTCTCATCTGCGAGCCCAGACTCTTGCGCGGCATCCCGATTTAGCAGTCTGCTGATACGGCAGCTTTTCCCATAATGCCCTGCCCAGCGTGGTGGTGGTGATGGGGAGGGTAGCGGTGCCAGCGGTCCCGGGAGCCTTTTACATGAGATGGTTGCTGTAGCTGATGTATGTTGTTTTTGTGCAAGAAGCTGCTGCATTCCGAGGGGAGGCAGGGACGTAGGGGGAGGGCAAAACAAAAAAACGCAAAGAGAGATGTGCTATAAAAGGAACTATAGGAAGTAGATTCGAGATAAATGTTCATTGCCGGGTTTTCTTTCCTGCATTATGTTTTCTCTCCAAATTGTTCCAGGTTTTTTTTTTACACGTTTAGTCCGTGATGCTTGTTTCATTTTTAAAATGATGTGTTAATGTCAATTTTTTTGCGTGTGTTAGACACGTGTTATCGTCGTAGGTTTCAATTAACACCAGATTGACTTCTCCTGTTAGCACGAAGCTTCCGTCCTATAAGCACAAAGCGGGCTCGATTCAGATATTAATTTTGAACACAAATTGACAATCTGGAATGTTATGTGTTTTGTTTCGCCAAAGGCGTAATGAGGCACACGTTACTTTCTGAACGTAGCACGAGGAGTCGAAGTGCAACTCAACTGGACGTTACATTTTTTTTGGTCAGCTCGCTTTCCTATCGCGTTAAAAAGAAAATGTGTACAGAATGCGAAGCACAGACGAATGAAAACACGCACGCGCACACACACGCACACGCGCGCACATTACACATGGGGTAGCTAACACTAATTGTAAGTCTTGACTTTAAGGCTTTCGTGACTGCAGGAATTCATATTCTTTGGGTCTTTCGGTGAAGCCACGTAGATATATAATTTTTATATATAATTTTTATATATCTATTTGGCTTTACCGAAAGACTCAAAGAATACTAATTGTAAGCTTGAGCTGTATAAACAAACCACTTAGACATACAAAGGCGCACACATACTCATAAATAGGTGACACCCACGGAGGCTCTTCCCCAAATTAGGCGCCGGTCGTAAACACGGCGACAGTTAACGTTGCATTTCGAACTTCCTGTATTTTAGACTCGGAGGAGGCCATTTATCGTGAAGTGGCAGCAGATGCACAAATCATCGCTGGCCTACTTTCCTGGACGTTGCGAGCGCAATGCCGACTCGATGAGCAGCGCCGGTTTTTTTCTCGGCGTGTGTGCGTGGATTCCCACCCCGCCCCTCCTCCCCGGAACAACGAGACTTCTCTCTAAAGGTTGTCCGCAGCCCGACAGAGAACTTCCATGAAATCTATGAGCCGGATTGCTCATGACAGCCTGACCAAGCGCACGAGGACTGAGCGAAGTCGGCGACGCGTCTGTGGAGAGGCTTCCATTGCGCGTCAGTTGATTCGCAGGGCTGTGTGCGAGCTGAGCGAGCCGCCGTTTAGGACCCCAAGGAGATCGACCGGGTCACTCACTCATTAACCAAATAGCAATGCGCAAAAACATATTGGCTTAAACTTAGGCGCTTGTAAGAATATGAACTAAACGTAATTGTTCTAAATGAACAATAAGAAATAGGTCTAATTGGTCTGTTACCTCAAATTATTTCAGACAACTTACATGAATTAATTCTGAATATTATCCAGAATATAATGTCTGTAGTCACGTGACAGACCACCCACAACTCATCTCTGCTTAGGGCCGTCAATGGGCTGGCACCAGCACTGAGTTCGTGTCTCAGCCGGGTGGGAAGTGCGTGTGTATCGCTATCGCAAGGTTGTTACGAGCTAAAATCCTGGCCGCAGGGCGACACAACTTTGTGGGAAGTCAACTGCGGTTAATAATAATTGTACAATCATAATTTACATCGCAAGGTTAATACTAGCAGCATCTCCAGATGCTGTAATGGAACAGCGAAACGTCCTGTCCGGCTTTTAGCAATATTTGTCCCCCATTGTATAAATAATAAATGGCCTATCCGGGAAAACCCTGACGGAGTCTCAAGATAATTTTTCAGGAGGGTCCTGCTAGTGGGAATTCTTGGCACACTCCACTAAGTGAGCGTTTGACTTGTGGAATGCCTACGAAGTGGCCCCAGGTTGTAAAGAGGAGACGATCATTTCCCCCACGCTTGTTTTAGTTAGGACACCACTTTCACTTTAGTTAATGGATAAATGATTCATGCGCGAATGCATGCAACGGCTCATTCAGTCATTCAATTTGGAGGCCGTCGAGGACTGCGTGTGGGTGGCGAGTCCTACTTTCTGTCTGCGTCTGCGTGATGACACTCTCATCAGTCAGGCGGCGAGTAACTTGGCTCACGGCCATCAATCCACATCGCGAAGTTTTTCGACGGGCGATCTCGCGTGCGATACTTGAGGTCTATGCGGGTGCGTGCGCTGAGTGGGCCCTCACAAATGTTCGACACGGAGAAACAGTCTCTTATCTACGCAGACGGTGGGGTGGGTGGGCACCACGTCTGTCAGTGCACCCAGAACTGGCTCATAAGCTACACGCATGAACTGGCACCGTGAAAAATTTTGCGTAAAGTTATTTTCATAATTTGCAAAGCTTAATATATATAAAGCCAACATTATTTTCCACTGGAGCCCGTTGTCTGTCACGTAAAATTCCTTTAAATTATTTCTTCCCCCCCTCCCACCTCCTACAAATTTAGATAACAATAATTAAATAACAATGCATAGCACTTAATCAATTCACTGCTGAATGGAGGATTTCCCATGCCATGCCGGTCGTAGGGGCCTGCTTGAGGGTGTACTTCACGAGTTGAGGAATCACTCGCAGCTGACGTTAAGTCATTTCCGGGGATTGAACTCAGGTTCGGTGCTCAGTGCGTGATGTACTGTGCGCACCGTTGGAAAGTCGATCAGTTGACGGACTACAGATTACAGTATCTGTTAAAGATGACCTTTATGAATGTGGAGACAGAATGGGGCTCCAGGTTAGATAACACCTCGCCCCGCGGTGGCGAGGTGGCGAGATGTTAACTACCTCACCTGGTATACAGGAGGTCGTGGGTTCGATCCCGACCCTTACGATTGCCTGAATATTTAGATTTTGCGTTTCTCTCTCCCCGTGGCCACGTGGATTTTTATCCGAGTCCTCCGGGTTTTCCCCTCCACATTTAGAATCAACACGGATTTAGAGTATTTGTCCGCTATATATTTCCAAGCGATGAGCCACTTTGTTGTTGAGCTATCACTTGCGGCCAATTCGCTTCTGAAAAAGAGCTGTGGAGTTCAGTGGGCCTTACCCGGTAAAATAATAAAAAATAGCTTATAGTTTCAGTTTTAAATTTACTTTTACCCATAATTCCCTTCTGTGGCACACAATGAATTTGTGTTCCCACGGAAGCAGCCCGCGTTTGTCGACGCACAGCGCAAGTTAATTCCAACTCTCAGAGCCAGTGCAACTTTGCCGATGGGCAGAGCCACCGTGGCGCGCATGGTTCAGGCGCGAGTGAGGGAGGGGGGGGAGGCGACGGTGTTTTTGTGCGGGCGGCACTCACAGCTGTTCTCGAGGCTTTCGCAGAGCTCCGTCTTGGCCTCTCCGTTGGGCCGGTCGTTGGTCTTCCCGCCCGTCAGCTTGTTGGACATGGTGGCGGCCGTCACCACGGCCTTGAAGGAGCGCTTGCGTTTCTGCACGTTCTGCTCCGGGTGGAAGAGGATGATGTGCACCTTGGGCATGTAGAGCATTCCCAGAGCCACCGAGGCACTGAGGCTCATGGACACGGTGAGCGTCGTCGTCTGGATGTACACCTGCCCACACGGCAAAGACAACGGGCGTCAAACGCGCACGGAGCAGCGACCTCCTCGGACTGGCGGTGCAGTCGCGCAATGTAACCCCGGGGGAGCCGCGGTGTGTCTACTGGTTAGATCACAGATGCACAGTGACCCGTGAAGTCGCTTCAGCTCACAGATCTCTCTTGCAGGGATGTAGCCACACTGTGGAAGTTGGGGTGGTGCGACTAGGGAGTGGTTCCCAGTGGATACTGGGTAGATTACAGAGAGGATAGGTGAAGTTCGCCCTCATTTCGTCACAGATAAGAGTAGCTACAGTGCACTATGATGACATTAAATCTACGCAGCTACTGGCTACTGACTCAGTTCTGAGAATTCTGTTCGTGCACTGCCGTGTATGGCAATGTTCCCTCATCAGCATCGATCGAAGGCAGAAAAACTAGGGAATCAAAAATTTCAGGATTTTTTTCCCCTCTCAGAATATTGTGGATGTCTCTCAGCCCTCTTCTTGCTGACTGAACTCTGGGTGTCGTGCCATTGCCTGTCTCCGTAACCTGCTCTCCTCCATCCTGCAAACGTGTCCTCACCATTTACTCGTCGCTCGCCCTTAACAATGCATATTTTATTTGTATGCTCGTCTTTAATTTTAATTGGCACTCTCCCTAGCAGGGGAACATACGTGTACACGTACGTAAACACACAGGGCATTTCTCGTAATTAGAATATGCACTCTCCACATCATGCGGAACAAATGTCAAGATTGCCCATATAATCTGAGCAGACTGTTGGGGCAAGTGCTGGGAGCGAGCACGTATGAAGGCCGGCGCGGCACACGAGGTAGTGGGTAGCCAGCACCACGCCCGGCCGCCTTTGTCTCCCCAGTGGTAATGTTTACACACCATACTAGGTGCTCATTTGAAGCTGAGTCGACCTAGGAGAGGACGAATACCGGTTCAGATAATCATCACTAATCATACAGGACACACGCACGCACGATCTCAATCTTAATTTGAATCAGCTGCTGTTTGTGTCATCATGTGGGACTTGCAGTCATCAAAAGCAATCATCAAAAGCATGCATCAAGTCATGATTTAATTCTTCTTTGAGATGAGGTAAATTGGTGAAGTCACAAAGATACACTGTGCTAGGATGCATGGAATGACACTCGCTTTTAAATTGAACACACACACACACACCTGGTTAGATGTCACTTATTAAATCAAGCGCACATCTGGACAGTCCAGTATGATTTCCGTGGAGTGCACACCTGCACCGTGTGTCACGTGGTACATCTATAGATACCCCAACTGACCGCTAATGCACTTCTCACTTGAGTCTTGCATTCGATTTGTTACACGGATGTATGTGTGCATGTTGAACTTCTTTCGCACCGCACGTAGCCGACCGTGATAATCGGAGGGGGTACTGTTTTAGCCAGCTACCTGGCTATTTTTATTTAAGTGAGATCCGAGGTGCCTAAGTATAGCAGCAACAACAAAACAAAATATACAACTAAAATATATCTTCAGTTCAAGGTCCTTCAGGAATATTTCACAATTAACGAATGAGGTATTTGCTTCTAGATTTGAAGTTTTCGTGACTGCAAGGATCCATACTCTTTGGTTCTTTCGGTAAAGTCACGTAGGTTAAAATTTGTACTACAGTAATTTTGTTTTGCTGTGGTTGTCCCACCTGATGACGGAAGCTTGTGTTGCCTCCGAAACGTCGTGATTTAGTTTTTATTTTATTTTCACCTACGTGACTTTACCGAAAGAACCAAAGAGTATGGGGTATTTGCTTTTCAACAGGAGATTAAATATGGTGAAAACGAATGGCTCCATACTTTACAGAGAGGTAAGGGGGTTGCTCACCCTCCTCTGCTGCCTCGACTGTCTGAAATGCCCGGCCTTCCCCCAGCCATCCGTGTTGCCAACTCCCTTCCCCTGATCAAGTCCAGGCTCAAAACTCTTCCGTTTCCTCAGCCTGTGACACATTGTATCTTTTTCTATGAAGTAGCTATACCCACAATTTATGTGCAGCGCCTTGAGAAGTGGTCGCATTTAGGCGATATCATCATCATCATCAGCCATGGTCAATCCACTGCTGGGTGAAAGCCTCGCAATCTTTTGACGTAGCCATCCACCTGGCCACCTGCACCCCAAGCCGACTTCATCGCTCCATCTCCTCATCGGTGGTTGCTCACGCAAACGCGTTCCCAATCCATTCTTCAGACATCATACGAAATCCAGCCTGCGTTGTGTTGTGCAGTACGTAGTCTTGTACGAGAGGGTCGCGGCTACACAATCGAGTTGTGGATAACCCTGCTCTGGACCACCTGGCAGTACCGCAAAGGGCCTTCTGAAAACAATGAAGCTGTCAACAGTCATTGCATTGCCACGCTTGATCACCGAATGGCTCGCAGAGCGTGACCCAGTAGAATGCCCCCAGCAGTGAATGAGTGAGTGCCTCAAGCGCCGCATGACCGAGCGGCTCGCGTAAAAAAATTAACTACGAGCGAGCAGCTGCAAAGGTCAAGGGGTCAACTGGTATCTAAATGTGATTCAACTTTCCGCGGTCATGCACTTTGCAAAACGCGGCGGCTTTCTCTGGCAGAGTGTTGCGCCCGCTAAAAGGCACACGGGTTGTTATTTCGTGACGACCGCAAGCTGAAGGCACAGCCCTGCAATTGCTCGCTCGCGACACCGCTGGCGACAGCTGCATATTGGGTGCGATTCGTGTTTTTGTGTCGTCACGTTCGGCGTCGCTTGACACTCGGCAGCACGGTGCGGTGTGGCTTTAAGAGCAGGGAACGTGCTTGACTTGTCATTATCGTTATCATCAACAGCTTTGGTCAATTTGGAACTAAATTAAAACTATTTTTTATTTTTTTTATTATTGGGTTACATCGTGGAAATATAAATATGTCGTCAATAACCCTCCACCACTACCCGACAGAGCCAATTAGTAAGGTTTGTCACGTAAACAAAACGTGGCAATTAGTTACTGCTCCAGCACACCGGTGCGTTGGAGAGCAAAAAACAACATTTACAATTCCAGTACGAAGTTTCGCTGGCGATAACAACAACCAGCTTCATCAGGCGGTAGCCAGAACTGTGAAAAAGTCTTCCTGTTTTGGTCTTAAATAGAGGAATAAATGTGTGGTCATCACTGTGAGCCTTGTTATATTCATGCGATCTAACAAAAAAACTTTTATTATGGATATTGAGCACGAAAGCCGACGTGTTAAACTGACTATACGCACTGTACACAATTGTATTTTTATTTCACAAGGTAAGGCCCACCGAGCTATTGTAGCTCTTTTTCAGAAGCGACCTGGCAATCGCAAATGATTGCTCAACGAAGTGGCCTTTCATGTGGAAATCTACTGCAGCCAAATACTCTAAACGCACGTTGATAAATCCAATGCTGGATTAAGGCCTCTCTAAGCCACCACCAACTCTCATGCTCATACAATGTAATGATCCACCCAGCAACTGCTCATGACATGATTTCACTTGCTTGTCTTATTAATTATTTAGAATTATAAATATAATATTAGTTACTGAGCACAGGCCTAAAGTCCCTAGATGACCCAGCAGCCAGCATCGCACCTAATGATTGTGCAAAAAAATTATAAAGTATTTTTGTTTTAATTCAGAAAGGTTATAAGAACTCTGGAAGGGGGACGGGGGAAGACTGCGCCAGGGAATTATAAAGTGGAGCAGCACGAGGAGAGAATCGGTGCTGTGAGCTGCAGCGTGGTGGTAGAGCGGGTGACAGTTGTTGTGACCTGCAGTGTAGGTTGTTTAAACTTCACATTTACTACTTTTATTTTACCAAGTAAGTTTCCCACTGAGCTACGTAGCTCTCTGCCAGAAGAGACCTGGCCACAAATGATAGCTCACCGAATTAGCTTATCGTTGTGTGGAAATGTATAACAGCCAAATACTTCGAAATGCACATTTCTAAATGTGGAAGGAAAACGAGAGAACCTTGGAGACAAATCCACGCGGCCACGGGGACACCACGCAAACTCCAAATATACAGGCATCAGGGTCGGGATCGAACCCAAGACGTCCTGTATACCAGGCGAGGTGGTTAACATCTCACCACCGTGTGGTGATTGAGTGAGTGAGCGTGAGTTGTGACCTGCAGTGTGGTGGTCGAACAGAGTACGGACGAGACGAAACATTCAGTCCGCACGGATGGAGGAATCGACACGTGACGTTCATGGCAAGGGTTAACCACGGTAGTAGCAATAGACGGGTGATAATGAGGTGAGGTGGCTGGCTACTGGTGGAGGGAGCGACTGCAGTGAATGAATGAGTGCTGGATCATCAATCAACCCGACTTGCTTTACGTTGATGCACTGTGAAAGGCACATGGACATTCTTTGCACTGAGCGCGATTGGGATGTAATTAGTATTTTTAATTGTCACGCTAAGCTGTTTTCCCTCCACCCCCCATCCCCACCCTTAGCGACACAAGTGCTGTGCGG
This sequence comes from Lampetra fluviatilis, assembly GCF_964198595.1. Taxonomy (NCBI): domain Eukaryota; kingdom Metazoa; phylum Chordata; class Hyperoartia; order Petromyzontiformes; family Petromyzontidae; genus Lampetra; species Lampetra fluviatilis. The sequence continues at coordinate 12,899,582 of NC_136285.1, read as the reverse complement.
TTTAAAGAGACGGCATTGTGAATCTACTTGTATTCGGCATTACATGTCTGAGCCTAATTCTCTTTCCACCATAATCATGGAAATTATTTCATTAATTCTGGGTAGCAATGGGACACTTATGCGGATTTTGTGTGAGTAATAATTAATCAGTAATCACAGCTGACAGACACTAAGATTAATTAAATAGATTATTCATTCCTAATTGACCTTGATTGGCTTTCTGTTGGAGATCGAGTTATGAAACGCCGCCCAACCTTTTTTTTTTTCTCACGAGGATTTAACTCTTGACAAGATCACGGCAAGTACAATTTTTTTTTCTCGAAACAAATCGGGATCATTCACCTTAACGCAGAGGCGAACAGGTGCGGGTTGGGATACTTTCCCCGAGAGCGATTTGATCACGAAAATCAATATACACCCACCCATGCGCCTCAGGGAGAAATGAAGTCTTCAATCATTTCGTTACAACCCTGCTCTGTGAGATACAGATCTGGTGTGTGTGTGTGTGGGGGGGGGATGACCAAAAAACACACGGACGCTGCCAAAGACAACGTAACGGAGGCTGAAAGGTGCATACAAAAGCGAGCGGCGGTGGTTAAAGGTGGAAAGGTTGGAATGAGACGGAGAGGCGGGAAGAGGAACAACGTGGATCGGAGAACGAGCACCAATCATCGAGAGATAGTATTGGCCGTCGAGGAGAGCGAGCGAGAGGGCTTGGGCGGGAGTCATCACGGAGGAGCGATGGTGGCCGACGGGCAAACAACGGCGATGAAATGGTGGTAGCAGATAACGAGCGGCTCAACTCTTTGTCAAAACGACTCCCGAATGGATTCCCTGCAACGTGACGTGAAGCCGATAGCACGCCTGGGATGACATTGGTGAACAGCAGCAGACACAAAAAAATATCGAAAAATACTCAGAAGTTTTTTGTTTTGACCACATCGCCTGCATTGATACGCGCGCCGATATCACTGCACAGTGCACAGATTGCGTGTCGAGGTATTCATGCATTGAGGCCTTTGTGTATTGCGGCGTTTCAGTAGTTTCGCGGCACAGCCTCGAAGCGGTTGTTCCATTCCAGACAGAGGAGCAGTGTTGACGACTCCAAGGGAGTTCTGGTCTCCCATACCTGCCATTGAGATTCTCCATAATTACCAATTACACCCGAATGGCCCACAGAGGCCTATTCCGAGCTCGTAAATGTGCGCGGGAATTGAACGGCAAGCCGTACCTGAGCGTGTGGGGGTTGTATTAATGCCACGTTTCCCACTCCCTCTTCCCATTAATTCCATTCCCCGTTCCAAATGACTCGAGATTGCTGCTGCTGCTGCTGCCGCCTCGGTAGCTCGCGTTCGATGAGCGTGGCTGGCAAAGCAGCAAGAGAGGGTGCTGCCTCGATAAAGATTTGTGGGGCAAAACGTCAGACACTGTGTGGAGCAACACTCGGTGCAGGCAAACGACGCATGGGAGAGCTGTACGGCACCAAGTATCGGGACAGATACGTTACCACTGTTGGGAGAAAAATAAATACAAATTTAAACTGGCATTCAATTACTTTCCTGTATTCGTTTAATGACTCGTTGTAAGAAAAAAACGTACTTTGTAAGTATGTCAATAAGTGCAAAACTAAACTTTTTAAATACCTCCCCGCGCCAAACACGTCCCCATAACCAATGGGACACGAGTAGGCCAGGCCTAGATTTCCTCGGTGACCTTACCAGGCCAAGCCGCCATCAACTGGGCCGTGAGGCCTGCCGTAACTGGGCCCCATGGCTCCCTTTCCTGGGGGAGCCATAGGCCTTCACCTGAGTCACCTCTGGAATCAGTCCCTACAACGTGGCGTCAACGGGGAAGACACGCGGTCAAGGGCAATTCCCCCACCACCCCCCACTCTCTCCACCGCTTAGGTCAACTTAAATGATAGATTTCAGCTTCTGGTTGCGTAAACTAGCCGAACGCACCTGCTAATCTTCTTGGTTCTTTCGGTAAAGTCACGTAGAAGGGAAATAATCAAATAATAAAAACAAAACATAATTAAATAATTCTCACGACGTTTCGGCCACAACGCAAGCAGCCGTCCTCAGGTGAAAAACAGGTCTGTTTTTGCTTGCGTTGTGGCCGAAACGTCGTGAGAATTATTTTATGATGTTTTATTTTTATTATTTTATTATTTCCCTTCTACGTGACTTTACCGAAAGAACCAAGAAGATGAATCCCTGCAGTCACGAAAGCTTTAAATCGAAATTTAACGCACCTGTGAACTTGTGCCGCGGCGAAGAGAAGGGAACGGAGCTGTGCGGCTCGAGGAGCATCGCGATAAAGACACGAGCCAGGCCCCAGGCCATTGATGGAACAGCCCAGTGCGGCATGAGTCTGCGTTCTAATGGTCGTGGAAATGTGCCACGAGGCTGCATGTTCCAGGCTGTCCGCCACGAGTTCGAGGCCTTGTTAATGATGAGATAAACACATTTTGAGCACATTTCTTTATTGTCGCCACAGTGCCCAAGTGACCTCCATGCTGTGAAAGTCACTTTAAAAAGACCCACGCTCACGCCTGTCAGGCCAGTATAATGTGCCCAAAATTCATTTGTCGAGAATTGTTGTTTTGTCAAGAACGGAGCTTCAAACTCGTGTCAGACGTGCGACCGTGGTATGCGGCGAGAGGAAAAGAAGATTTGTTTCAGTTTTAGATTTTTTTCCCGTCTCTCTGACAAATTATCCTTATGGCGGTACCCCGGGGTACCAAATAATACAAAATGGCCGAGGCAATTAAATATTTCATTTCTGGGACACTATTTTTCCCAGGGGTGTACTTCACTCCGCGACTGGGGTACCAATCAATCCGAAATCAGTGCCACTCCGCGATGTCGAGATGCAGCGAGGACGATTGCGCCGAAACCCTGAACGCTCGCGGTACGCACCGTAGCGGTGCATCGTGTACAGCTCGTCGAGATGAGTCGATTACCGTATCGCCGACCATCAACAGACTCAAAATGACTGCATCACGGACATGATGCGAGAGCCGGGGTATTATGGTACCCCAGGGTACAGCCATGAGGTTCAAATAACGTGCGGAGAGGAAAGACATTAGGGGCCACGCGTTTGAAGGCATGGGCGCTAACAACCGTGCCGTTCACGCGTTTTGAAAGCAAAATAAGCAAACACGCAACCATACAATTTCCAACATGAATGCCTCGGGCTGCTTGGCAAAAAATTCGGGCACCCAAGCGAAACAGATCGCAAGAACAGCGCCGGTGCAGCACACACAACCAGGAACGGAGCGTTGTTAAATTCTACCTCCTGGAGCGGCTTTTTCCCAGGAGAAAGTTTGGCTTCAGGTAAAATTTCGGTAAAACCTCTCAGAGCCGGACTCAAGTAAGGCCAGAATTCACGGTAAGCCAGACAGATGGCTACCGTGAGAAACTCACCCCAATAAAGCTCCAGCCAGAACACAGAATACTGTTCATCACGCGCGAGTAATGATAATAAAATATGACTATATTATAATAATTATTCTTTCACCGCTGCTTCATGGCGATGGTAAAGGGACTCGGGATTGAAAGCCTAAAGTAGTGATTTTTTGTGTTTGTTTGGCGTCAGTAAAATGCAAATACTACAATGTAAATAGTTCTCAAATTGTTACTTTGCATTCACTAAAAGTTTCATTGCGTATGATTACATTTAATTACTTAAGGTACATCAGACATTCCCCCATAACCGAAAAGGCTCTTCTCCAAATGAATGCGAGTGCACGAGGTTTGACTGCATAGCTTTCCAAAAGTTCCACAAACCGCAAAAGACAAATTTCCCTCCGTAGAGCTTGAACAGACTGCTGGGGCAAGTGCTGTTGGTGAGCACCTATGAAGGCCAGTACAGCATACGAGGTGGTGGGTGGCCAACACCACGCCCGGCCACCTTTGTCTCCCTTGCGGTGATGTTTTACACACCTCACCAAGTACTCATTTGAGGCTGAGTCGACCTAGGGGAGGACCGATCCTGGGCAGGAATCGAACTGGGCTCGTCAGGTTCGTAGCGCAGCGCACTAACTGCTACACTACCATAAATCACAAAAGACAAATATCCCCCGAATAACCTGAACACGCACATACACGGGTGGAGTTGACCTGGTATCACACGCACAGACACGCACACACAGCACTGCCAATGCTTTACTAATCTGCCTACCCAAGAGAAGGAGAGATCGTGGCTTTGGTCCCTGAGCTATTAGCCCACAATTATCTTATCGGCACCACGTAGAGTGGTACATGCTAATTATTACTATCTTGAAGGATTCTTTTTTTAATATCCCGTGGTAGCTTTGCACGAGACATGATTCATTAAAGAAGGGCAACCGTTGTACAATTGGTAGAGAACGTCGTGTTTTTGGAAGAAAAATAACGCGATAAGAACGCGAAGAGAAAGTTGCGTGTTGAAACAGTATTTAAGCTTTGATTTAAAGTCACGTAGAAGGGAAGTAATAAAATAATAAAAATAAAACATAATAAAACATTGTTTTATTATGTTTTATTTTCATTTTTATTATTTTATTACTTCCCTTCTACGTGACTTTACCGAAAGAACCAAGAAGATGAATCCCTGCAGTCACGAAAGCTTTAAATCGAAATTTGATTTAAAGCTTTGATTTAAAGCAGTGTAAAATCACTATAATTAGTTGCTATCTTTGATTTAAAGCTTTCGTGACTGCAGGGATTCATAGTCTTGGTTCTTTCAGTAAAGTCACGTAGAAGGGAAATAATAAAATAAGAAAGATATAAAACAATCAAAATTCTCACGACGTTTCGACTGCAACACAAGCAATCATCATCAGGTGTGAAATCCACAGCAATAATTTTCGAAACGTCGTGAATTTTTTGTTGTTTTATATTTTTATTATTTTATTATTTCCCTTCTACGTGATTTTACCGAAAGAACCAAGAATATAGTATTTAAGCTGATAATGGACACTGCTTATGTTGGACCCTGGTAGCATTTGTCACCCAATGTGGTACCGGTCAACCCCCTCGGCTCATGGGCTACTTTGGATAAGCTCTGCACAAACCGTGGCTGGATGAAGTCCCGTGGCTTCGTGTCAAAAGCGGCGAACGCACAGCAGTCGATGCTTGGACGGGGCATTCAGCCAAAAGCTGACAACGGTTTAGTAATGTTGTTTTCTTTTCCATCACAACAACATTGCCAATACAAGCTGAGAACAAAACAAAGGAACGCCCTACATTATGTAGGCCTTCGGTGTAAAGCCAAGCACGCAACGTAAAACATGAAACAATTAATGGAATGTATAGTAATAGGTTTTTAACCTTTCAACTGGTACAAAAACTGACACCTTAATACAAGGCATCATGTTTGCAATAACCACAACACAAGCAGTCAAAATGCAAACAAAAAGTAACAACTCTGATGATGATAATGATATGCACTGTCCTTGAAGTTGATTGGTCCACACCCGAGACAGCCTTTTGGCGTCATCTAGTCCAACACCAATGGAGACTAGGCTCTAAGAAAAGCTGCCTCGGGTGTGAACCAATCAACTTTAAGGATAGTCCATATCATCATCAGAGTTGTTTCTTTTTGTTTGCATTTTGACTGCTTGTGTTGTGGTTATTGCAAACATGATGCCTTGTATAAAGGTGTCAGTTTTTGTACCAGTTGAAAGGGTAAAAACATATTACTATATTTTGCCACAGGTAAAGGAGGTCTCATAGTATAATGGAATGTACTCAAACATATCTGTATATGAATCCGTCTCCTGGGTGGCTCCGTCACCCAGCCCTCAATGACTATACTTCACCAGCACAGTGCGTGTTGCTTGGAGAACTCCGTCAGAGAGATGACGATCCATCCTGGGAAAACCAGGGCAGCTGGGAAACCCTAAACTGGTGGTTCATTGAGCCGCTGGCCTGAATAAGGTTTATTGACCACCGCCTAGGGTGCCAAAAGCTAATAATAATTTCCTTGAAGCATTCAGCTCTCGATCAGGGAAAAGGTGTGACAGCAAGTTAATTACTCTTTGGTTATTTCGGTAAAGTCACGTCGTTAGAAATAAAATAAAACACAACACGAAGTTTCGATCGCAACACAAGCGGTCGTCATCAGACTGCTTGTGTTGCGATCGAAGCGTCGTGATTTGTTTTATTTCTACTCACGTGACTTTACCGAAATAACCAAAGGGTATGGATTCCTGCAGTAACGAAAGCTTCAAATCAAGAGCAAGTTAATTGTGGTAGTTCTTAGGGGGAATGTCACTCGGAGGGTGCTGTACTTTAGCTAAGGCTAACAATAGAGAACATCGTTTTTGGGAAAAAATAACAAACGTGAGATATTAGACGAGCTGGACCCCCGTTCTGTCTCCACGTTCATAATCGGTCATCTTAATTCCGTCAGCTGATTGGCTTTCCAACGTTGCTTGCAGTAATTCACGCACTGCGCTCTGCACCCTGAGTTCAATTCCCGGAAATGTCGACGTCAGCTGCGAGTGATACCTGAACTCATGCGGATACCTCGCAGAATCAGAATATCAGAATATGTATTTCTACTGGAGGAATCCAAAGAGCGATAAAGCTCTTTTTTTGACAGGCGTCCAGCTAGAGCAGGTGGCCACGTGGGCCATCTCTTCACCGTGGAGAGACGCCAATGAGTTTGTAAACACATTTCCAGGAGGCGAAACTGATCCTTCTTGACTTAACAGCGAAAATCGGGATGGAGCGTGAATATCCTGCTGGCTCTAGGCCTGGGGTTGCTGTGTTTATCACAACAGTCGCATCTGTGCACTCTACAGACGAACGGATAAAAGAATGCAGCGGCAGGTGTGACAAATGACTGTAATCGTGTCAAGCAAACGCATGTTTGCCTGGCACGTGTCTTCGCTTTTTAGGCATGTGGAGTATGCCATTTCAATACGTGTTAGGGGGGGCGGGGAGATTGGGGGCGTTCCATCAGCTACTTTATTTGTATTACTACTACAGCAGCTGCATTTCAACATCATCATCACCAGCCGTTGTCAATCCACAGCTGGATTAAGGCGTTCACAGGCTGCTGCCGCCACCTCTCACAATTCTGCGATGCAATAATCCGCCCAGCCACACCTGCACATGAACTGATTTCATCGCTCCATCTCCCCAGGAGACGTCCTCTCCGACCGACACATTCTATTCCTGGGCATTTCACCTTCACTCTAAAAAGAAATTCAGTGACTGTATTGGCAGTTGCGCACTGGCCGTTTTTTATGTGCCGTGTATATATATACATGGTGGGCCAAAAGTCAGGACGTAGATTTATTGTAACAAATCACATAGGGTTATTTAATTTTATTCAGCTAATGTTTAAATTGACTGCCGTTAACATTCGCGCATGCATGACCTCTTTTTTAAAATTAATTGAGGACTTTTCTTTAAGATTACAGGGTGTAATCTTCGAACATTCGTCAATTATGTTTTGTCTCAATTCATTCCGGGCTCATGGTCGAGTTTTGTAAACCAACGGATTGGAGGCGACCCCCCGAGAAGAAGAGACATACATATATAAATAATGACAACAGATAAAATATTAACTTAAAGAATAAACAATTAAAATGATTTAACCCCAGCGCTAAAATAAATGTCGTAACCCCATGTTTTCTAAATTTTTGGCCACCGTGTATATTTATCCGAGGGTCACATCAACCTTCAATCACCAAACAGGATTTTTTTTGCTCAATCCTATCTCAAATTCCCCAAGCATATTTTCCAGCGAATGCCCCGCGAGAAATTCCATTCTGTGTGCCGATCATATACTCAGATATCACAGTGAGAAGGATTGGCAAACATCTCCGTGTGTACACACACACACGCGCAGCGCTCGTTGCGGTGGCGGTGCACTGTGTCTATCAAGGCCTCGGTCATCATCCGAGGAAACTCAGCCAGGGAAAGGCTGCCTCTCGAGAATAGCTTTCATGACTCTGGATCGCCGACTGACATCCTACAAAGTTGAACGCTGCGCGATCACGAGGGGTGTTCGTCTGCGCGCTGCGGCTGTCGTGTGCTTTGCGACGAGCGGTGGCTATATGCCAATATACACAATGTTTTCATGATACAATCTTTTTCTCCCATTCTTCTTCTTCTTGCTGCTGCTGCTGCTGCGAATGGCCGTGAAGATTCTGAACCTGAATCTAAGTTTCGATTTAAAGCTTTCGTGACTGCAGGGATTCATCTTCTTGGTTCTTTCGGTAAAGTCACGTAGAAGGGAAGTAATAAAATAATAAAAATAAAACATAATAAAATAATTCTCACAATTATTTTATTATGTTTTATTTATTTGTATTATTTTATTACTTCCCTTCTACGTGACATTACCGAAAGAACCAAGAAGATGAATCTAAGTTGTTTAGCCTGGTGCGAGGGGGGGGGGAGGCCTTCCATCCCACCATCGAGAGATTAGAAGGGACGAGCGTTGTCAGTGTTCTCCGGTGTTATTTTGCGGCCACGGTCGCTGTGCGGGGTTTCCGATGATAGCGTTCGTAGCTCTGAATCCGCGAAAGCCGCCGTTACAAAGTCTCGCACTGCACGACCACGGGAGACGGATTCATCCGAGTGCTAGGGGCTGTCGCGCCAACGGCTGTCACCACCAGTCGACTTTCCGCGACATTTATTTTTTTACGAACTGACGAATTATCGCGACTAAATTTCCACGTAATTTTGCGATTGCAGGTCGCATCTTTTTTTTATCGGCCTGTTTTTTTTTTTTTGACGCTTCGATGTGCTTGAGGTACGAATAAAGATTGCTTGAAAGATCTGCCCGCAGAAACTGAACGAACTCCGGCCTGCCCATACATCTTCGAATCACCGCAACTTCACGAACTGCTATGCTCGTGACGCTATAAGCCCGCAAGAACCTACGACGGCATAGAGCCACCTCGCCGTCAAGATATTAAAAAAGCGTTTTACAAAGCGCTCATTTAATGGGCCTTGCCGAACAGGTTCCGGACAGGGCAATGTCTCTGTGCTGCTTACCTCCACCGTTGGAGTCGTCGTGACAACCCACAATGCAGAACACATGATGAGATCCCACTGGTTACACACAAAGCGCTTGCCCACAAATGAACCACGGTAGTTTGCCGATCTCGTGAAGGAGCACAAATCGTCACGCGAACTCCGATCATCCTCGCAACAGCAGCGGCTCTTGGCTCAGCCATCGAACAAAGACGGTCACAGCATCGCGCGCTTTCAGATGATGCACTTCTGCGGCCATCTGGAAGCCACTAGAGCGATGCACTTTTAAATATAGATTGTGAACTAATTTCTTAACTTATTTTTGTGCTAAAGTTTGTTGTTCTTCCCCCACACCTCCGATTAGCACGATCGGCTACGTATGGTGCGAAAGAAGTTCAACGTACAGCTGTGGCATAGAGCAGTGTTATTCACTCATTTTCAGAGGGGGGACACTTTCGCCGATAAGACATCATCGGTGTGAGCGCCGCCACACGTTTGAAACCATTGGGAGTTTGACAGCAGCACGATGATGATGATGGGGGGTGTTGTCACGTGTTGTGTATTGTCGGGGGCCACACTAAAGGCTACCAGGGGTCACGGGCCTTGCAATGAAGACCGCTGTTCTAGACAAACAATGTCGCGGATTGTTGATGACTGTCCACTGACTGAAGTTCAGAGGAGGTCTCCGAGAGCTGCACATGGCCACCGAGAACGCCATCGGAACGGCTCGGTGACTGCGCACACGCTGAATGAAATGGCGATGGCTATTTTTAAAACAATTATTCTTTTTGCGGACATTGCTGCAACCTCATGGAGTGTCACGGGAAAAAATAATGAAAGGATGAGCGTGGAGAGAAAAAAGTTTGATATAATGACAGCGTTGGCGAGTCTCCCGTTCGTTTGAAATGGCTCGCCGCGAAATGACATCCCGACATCTGTGCGCAAATTCCACGGCCGTTTGGGTTCGCAGCGGAAAACGCGTTGACGTTTGTGAAGGCGGCTGTCGTGAGTTGGAGAGGGCTATTGAAACGGGCGATATTCAAGGGCCGTATCTGTGATGACAGTAAACATTCATGTAAAATGTGCAGCCCTGCAATTTCCTGCTCACGTCGATTCTATTAGAAGGGCCTCCACGAGTGGCGGGCTCGCTAGAGGGCTTTAGAGAGATCCCCTCTAAAGTGTATCTTGTACTACTTTTCCATACCGCCCAGACATCTTGGAAGAGGTGGGAGAACCAACCCATTAACCTCATCACACACAGACGACTTGCTAATCAACTATCGGTGATCTACAGATTTTTACTGCTCACGCGTTTGTAATAAAGCTAAAATAGTTGGCCATGCCACCCATCAAAATGTGGGGTTCACAGCTATCATGGCCACTTTTAAGCTCAATGTAGGTGCTTATCTGTATTATTTTCGGACGTTTGTGTTGTTTGGGTCAATGTATTGGACATACGAGCCTCTTTGCAATGAAGCTATGTCCTGTTCAATGAGATATTGATCGCCGCAACCAGTCCAGTAGTTTGGGAGCAGCTTCACATCAGTGACGTTTGGCGAGCATTATGTGAACAAGTTCTCATTGCCCCTTTATCAGAATCAGAATGTGTATTTATACCGGAGGAATCCGATGAGCTATGAAGTTATTTTTCACAGATGTCCAGTCGGGGCGAGTAACAACGTTACAACAACAAACAATACAAAGAACACTGTAGGAGTGTATAGTTTCGGAAAGGTAAACAAATTCCCCCATGAAGATGATAAAAAAAGATTTTACTTTACCAAGTAAAGCTGACAGCTATTAGCTTATTTTGTAGAAGCGACCTGGCCGCAAATGATGGCTCAACGAAGTGGCTTATCACGTGCCAATTTATGGCAGCCAAATGATCAAAATAACACTGGTCAACACACTTTTTCTGGCATAAGGTATTCCAACGGTTTTAAGGTAATTTTGGTGTGCTGATTTCAAATCTGGCATCAGTTTTTGTCTATCCCATCAGGTGTCTGAGATATCAAATATTGTATTTTCAATAAAAACTGCAGAAGAAAAATATTAAATAAATGTGGATATCTACATAAAATGATATTATAAACACACTATCCTAAAAACACAGCACCATATTTTTACACTAAAGCAGTCACTGACTCGCAACAACTTGCAATCATAAGTGACAGAGTTAATTTCGGGTAAAATCAATGAAAATGGGGTATGCCGATAGCATAAAAATGAGATGTGATAGAGCAAATCGGAGATCAGATTTGGAATCAGCACTCTGAAATTAATCTAAAACAGCTGCAAAAGTCCAGGCCAGAAAAAAATGTTTTTTTTTTATTGACCAGTGTAATGAACGTGGCACTGACCAGCTGCGACGATGGATAGCAGCGCTTTCGGTGCTCTTGCCACCGATCCAGTTTGCGCCGAGTCAACAGCAATGCCTGGGTCTTCCCGTAATTTCTACAGGGAATTACCAAACTGCGCATTCCGCTGGCGGTGGACAATAACGAAGGCGTAATATTGGTCACGAGATATTCCGAGGGGTCCTTGTGTCGTAGTTCTCATCCCGAATCTGAAAAATGATCTTTCACTAAAATTGGACAAGAACAACATGGGAAAAAAAAGAATCAAGCAACGAGGTCCCATGCCTCTCTTGCAAAAGAGAGGAATGAATCTTATTTTGCTCTAAATAGGATACACAGAGGACACCCAATTGTAATGAGTTATGAACCAAAGGCACATGTAGTCCTTCCCAGTGCACCTCCGATTAACACGGTTGGCTACATACGGTGCGATAGAAGTTAAACATACATACAGTGTACATACGTTACGATTAAATAGTATGGGTGTAACGATTAATGTCCTCGGCGATTCGATTGATCTTCGATATGCAGCGCTGCAATTCCATTCAAGAATGTGCTATTTATTTTTGGTCTCGTTGACACTCTCGTTTGTATTGTTTCTTATCTCCTTTGTACAGTTGTGTCTGCTCCATTTGCCTAAATGTAACATTAGCAGTCCGTAAATATAATACCGATTCTTATTCAATGCTGGGCGATCGAAACCTGGATCCGAGCCCAGGATCATAACGGTGTCTGCTCAGTGCTATGAGTCATCTATTTGTAGTGACATAAGAAGGGAGGGGCTGCTGGGGGCTCTGGGTTCCCAGGTGGGTCCAGACGCTTAAGCCTCTGGGCGCCAGGCGTTGAGTTCCCAGGGGGTCCAGACGCTTAATCCCCTTGGCGCCGCCAAAGGGGGGGGCTGTGTGTGCTCTGTGGGATATCTGGGGGCGCACACGGCCCCACCCCTCGTTGTACCAGGCATAAAAGGAGAGCTCCCTGGACGATCGGGGCCCAGTTGTAACTCAAGACCCAAGACCCACGACCAGCCATCTGAAGACCCGGGGATGCTGTGAGAGCCAGCGCTGGGACTCTGGAACTCCCGACTCTACGACCTTGTGAGGGCGAGTTCCGGAGCGTAGCCAGAGTAGAGTATCTAGGCTGTGTAGCTAGGCTGTGTACCTAGGCTGTAACAGAGTATCAGGACTGTTGGACTGTTGGACTGTTGGAGTGTTGTATTGTAATAAAGAAGTTACCTCTACAAGTGTCTCCGGAACCTGTTACATTTGGCGTCAGAAGTGGCAATGGAGACAAGAAGTAAGCCACGTACCTTCAGTCCTGACGGCGATGTTGAGGAGCAAGCGGCGACGGGGCAGCCAACTCGGGCCGACAGCGACGCTGCACCGCCGGCTCAGCAGTCGTCCACCATACCTGCCGATCTTCCTCCAGCGTCGGGAGCAGCAATGGAGGAAACGCTGCTTCGCCTCACCGAGCTGCTCCACGCCACCGTCTCCATCCTGGACGACATGCGTCGCTCACAGGCGGAGACAGCAGGGAGAGAGGAGGCGCAGCGGCCGCACCATCCCGCCGGCTCCCACACAAAGATGGCGGCCGTTCCCGCCGCAAATACATCCGGGTGTGTCGTCACTTCTGCGGGGGGAGCAGTGGCCGCTGGGAGCGACGTCACTTCCGGGCCCAGCGTGGGCCAACCCGATGACGCCGCGTCATCAGCGCTGCGTCCCTCACCGCCGGGTGACAGCGCTGCGAACGCGAAGCCAGCTTCAGCCGGGTTGCCAGGCAACGAAAGCTTGGCTCACGTCCAGCAACGCCTGCCGGCACTCAAGGCATTTTCTTCAGAGGGGGGTGAGTGGGCAGCGTTCGAACGCCGGTTCGTCTCTCTTATAGAGACGTCCGGCTGGTCGGAGTATGAAGCGCTCCAAGGCCTCCCGGCCATGCTCGACGACGACTCCCTCGCAGCACTCCTTACTGTGCCACGCGCAAAACGTGCCACGCTCACGGATGCCCTTCATCAGATGCGGCTGATTTATGGACCCCCATCCGAAGCACGTCACCGCTTCGATGCGAGGAGGAAGAAGGCCTCCGAGTCGGCGATGGGGTACCGCAGCGCGCTGCTGGCCATGGCAAAGGTTGCCTACCCTCGCATGGATGAAGACGCTGTGGAGTCACTCGTGCTGCAGAAGCTCATGAGCTTGGCCCGCCAGCTTCGAGTTGCCATGCCGACAGCCGACGACGACGACGACTTCACGTCGCTACGTGCTGCCAGGTGCATCCAAGCACACCTACATTGCGATGAGGACACGACCATCGCCGCCTGCGCAGGCCCACCTGATGCACAAGCCTATGACGTGCATTCGGGGCCTCATCAGGCCTTCGCAGCAACAGAAAATCGCGGATCGTCCAACTGGCGATCCCAGCGAGATCACCACCAGCGGGACCGGCCAACCTCGCGCCAGGACGGAGCGTCCATCGTCTGCCACAACTGTGGCCTTCGGGGCCATGTGGCGTCCGGCTGCCGGGTCCCCCGACGCCGGACTTCAGGACCTCCGGCGCCTCGGCCACCACCGTATCCTCGGCATACCCAGGCGAGTCACGACACCTCGCACTCTCGGCCCCCACTTACAACAAGCACGCACCCTCACACCACACAGGGGGGTCATGCTTCTGAGGAGGGGGATTCGGGCCCATCATTGAACAACCGGGCGCTCGGACCGGGTCAATGGTCCGAGTTGGCCCATAGGGTCGTTGCCGCTGCGGCAGGGTCCTCTGCCGTAGTGGGTTCCATCGAGGGCGTTGATGTTCGTATGTTGATCGATACGGGTGCGTCGGCGACCATCATTTCAGACATAATTTATAACATTTTGCCCGATATATGCCGTCCCTTGCAGCCAGTTGATGTGCCATGCTATGCCGCAAATGGGGGTTCGTTGGGCATCACCGGACGGATCAATGCTCAGATCCGCATTGCTGACGTCCAATTAGTTGGGCCCATTTTGGTCTCATCAACCCTCGCCGTTCCGTGCCTCCTCGGAACAGATTTCTTGGGGAAGATGCCCATTAAAATTCTCATTAACAAAGGGTGTATTGAGCTCCCCTCCGGCCGACGCATGGCCTTCCTACCCACACCCACTCGGTTGCACTCCGCATCTACGACGGTGCAGGCGTTGGCGGCGTGCACAATTCACATTCCTCCTGGCTCTCAGATGTTAGTTCCCCTCCGGTTTCGTAAACCCCTTGATTACGACGCGTTCATGGGGGGTGCTGTGATCGGGCCTTCGCGTTCAGCTGAGCGGGTGTCGGACCTCGTGTGTGCACAAACGCTCGTGCGAAGCGACCACGACCCCTTTATCCAGGTCCTTAACGCGGGATTGGAAACGGCCGTTATCTGTCAGGGAATGGTGCTTGCTCACGCGACGCCAGCCCCGCCAGAAGATGTGATCGTGGGTCACGTAGGGGGCGAGTTCTCTTCCGTTGCCAAGCCAGGTCCTGACACAGGATGGCTCGACGCGCTTTGCTCCACTTCTGCCGATTTGTCACCATTACAACATGCTAAATTACGCACGCTGCTGAGCGATTTCGCCGACGTTTTCAGTCAAAGCAAATTCGACATTGGCTGCACTAAATTGCTAAGCCACCACATCGACACGGGTGATGCCGCTCCAATTCGTCAAAACCCATTCCGGTTGAGCCCGGCCGAAAAGGAACATGTACGGGTGGCCGTCAACGATATGTTGGCGGCCGATGTCATTGCGCCATCAAATAGCCCATGGGGGGCGCCGATCGTTCTTGTTAAGAAGCACGACGGGAGCCTCCGCTTTTGTGTTGACTTCAGGAAACTTAATAAGATTTCGGTGGCCGACGCCTACCCGCTTCCCAGGATGGACGAGTCGCTCGATGCCTTAGCAGGTGCGCATTACTTCTCCACCTTGGATCTCCTCTCGGGGTTTTGGCAGCTACCCCTTGATGACGCATCCAAACCAAAGACGGCCTTTCGCACGCCGCAGGGACTGTTCCAATTCAACAGACTTCCCATGGGTCTTCACTCGGCCCCGGCGACGTTCCAGCGCCTGATGGAGCTGGTCCTCGCTGGGCTCCAGTGGGATTCTTGCCTAATCTACCTCGACGATGTAATCGTGTTCAGCAAAACTTTTGATGAACACCTCACGCGATTGAAGGCAGTTTTCCTTAAAATGCGAGCGGCTAACCTCAAATTCAAACCGCAAAAATGCCACCTCATGAGGGATTCGGTTCGTTATTTGGGCCATATTGTCAGCCGCTCGGGAATTGCCACGGACCCCGAAAAGACAAATTGCGTGCGCTCATGGCCAACTCCTACCTCTGTTGGGGAGGTGCGGAGTTTTATCGGCTTCGCCTCATATTATCGACGATTTGTTGCGGGATTCGCATCTATTGCGAAGCCCCTCCACGCATTAACGGCCAAAGGGGTCAAATTCCGATGGGGAGAGTTAGAACAGGCATCATTCAATGCCGTCCGAAAAGCACTGGTCGATGCTCCTACCCTGTCTTATCCAGATTTTACCACTCCGTTCATTCTGGATACAGACGCCAGCAACACCGGAATTGGAGGGGTGCTGTCGCAAATTGTCAATGGAGTGGAGCGCGTCGTCGCCTATGGCAGCAGGGTGCTGTCGCCCGCGGAGCAACGTTACTGCGTGACGCGCCGCGAATTGCTTGCTATCGTTTTTTTCATAAAGCAGTACAGGCCATACGTGTATGGCAGGCATTTCACAGTACGCTCCGACCACGCGGCGCTACAATACGCCTTGCGAGTGGACCAACCATCTGGACAGCTCTCGCGTTGGCTCGAGATCCTCCAGGACTTTGCGTTCACTGTCATTTACCGCAAGGGGATTCAACACGGGAACGCCGACGGGTTGTCGCGACTGCCGAACAATGGGCGCTGTGCTTGTTTTTTGGGTGCGGGGCGTTGTAGGCAGCCTGACGGGGTACCGCCCCCATCCCTTGCGGCCGCGGCCGGGGATGGGGTCGGGGACCACGGGGCTCCCTCCACGCAAGTTCCGCAGGACGCATTGCTGGGCCTCGGGTTGGACGACTGGGGACGTCTTCAGATGGAAGACGTCTCCCTCCTCAAATTGAGACGCCGCGCTAGGGATGCCGAGGGTCACAGGGGGCAGGGGGGCCCCGTATCATATGTCATCCGGGAAGGCGTCCTCATGCATTGGGATGGGGGGTCCCAATCCCACACATTGGTGGTGCCCACCTCCCTGCGGGGGCGACTTGTGTGGGAAACCCACAGTCGCCTCTTGCACTTGGGTGTTCAGAAAACACTAGCTAAAATCCAATTGGAATTTTTCTGGCCGGGCATGGCAAACGATGTGGCTGACCTTGTGCAAGGTTGCACAGAATGTGCACGGCGGAAACCACCTGCTAGGCCGTCCTGCCCGCCGCTCCAATCCATTAAAGTTTCCCGGGTCAATGAGATCGTCGCATTGGATATTTTGGGTCCGTTTCCCGCTACTCCTCGGGGTAATAAGTACCTTTTGGTTGGGGTCGAATATTTTACCCGATGGGCCATGGCCTGGCCACTCCCCAACCAGTCTGCAGCAGCCATTACAGAGGCCTTTTTCCAGGGCTACGTCCTGGACAAGGGTGCTCCCGAACGCCTGCTGACCGACCAAGGGAAAAATTTCTCTTCCACCCTGTTGCGGGATGTGTGCAACCTGCTAGGGACACACAAAATTCGCACCTCGCCATATCACCCCCAGACTGACGGTATGGTCGAGCGATTACATAGGACACTTACCTCCATGCTAAGCCACCAGGTGTCTGAGTCACAGACTGATTGGGATCTCCACATACCTGGTGTCTTGGCCGCCTATAGAATGGCGCCCCATGCTGCCACGGGGTACTCGCCATTCTATCTAATGTATGGTAGGGAGGTTTGCCCCCCAATCGACGTACAATTGCACATTAAACAGCCCGCACCTAAGGCTAAGATTGCCGACCACATCCGTGCTAATGTGCGTCGTCTCGTAGATGCCCGGGAGGCTGCTCAAAATAACTCAGAAGCCCGTCAGCTTGCCAACGAGCGGTTGCGGAATCTCCGCACATCCCGCCACGTTTGGGTAGAAGGGGACCGCGCCTGGCTCCACTGCCCGCAGGTACCATTGGCTACTTCCTCAAAACTGCTTAAGCCTTGGAGAGGGCCGGTTGTTATTATTCGCGTTCTCCGCCCGCAGTGTGTCAGGATCCAGCATGGCAAGCGACGTTGGTTCGTGCACCCGTCACGTCTAAAACCTTACATTCAACCCTACACACCTCCTTCACATCTCCGGGGCCGAGAGCGCGACATGTCTGACGAGTCGCGCCGCGATGATGCTGCTTCTAACTCTCGGGCAGGTCCCGCTGCCCCGCCCTCAGGTGCCTTGGGAATGAAATCCGCCACGGCCGACCCAGCGGGAACAAGCTTGCCCGCGGGATCAGCGACCCAGGACACAAGCGCAACAGCGGGTCGTCGGTCCCCTCCTGCCTCCGTCGCGACCGATGGACCTGCCACTCGGACTCGCTCAAAACTCAAACGATTTTCATGACCCCCGCCCACGAACTCTCGTCCCAACGCGACGCCACTCACTTTTCCATCATGTATAGTGGGCGATTGGGGCGTGCGTTCATCCTGCATATATGTGTTTATACAGTGTTGTTCTGCATCGGTGACCACAGGAGGGGGAGAGGCGCTTTCTTCTCATTTTTTTTTCTTGATTTGTCACACACTCATTCTGATGGTTAACAAATAATTTCTTGTACAATTGTATTTTTTTTTTGACAGCCGGGTCGGACAAGTGTCTCCGGAACCTGTTACATATTCATCTCTCTGGCCTTGAAAATACCATATTTTTCCAATCAAGGTGCATTTATTTTGATGTATTTGAAAAAAAAAAGATAAGTCATTATTGCCCCTCCAGCTTTGTAATAGCTCTCAGAAGCTATCATTCAGCTAACAAGATCATGCGTAAGTACTACGTGGCTCCCGAAAAAAAACAAAAGACGTCAATAGCACTTAGTACAATAATGGTCTCTTTCAGGCGGTGACGTTCAACAATTGCATAAATCACTGATTGCTCTAAAAACTGTTAATGTGGAATATCAACGCTCTCCATGTATTATTTATGAAGCTTTAAGTGGTTAGATGCTACCATGTGCACAGAAGTGAATGGTAAATTATTAAGACGTTTAATTGGATTTTTCACATTGATAAAGCTCCGTTTTGGCAAATCAATGTCATAGCCGTTAACACCATCGTTAGTGTAGTTTAAAAATATATATAATTGATTCACCGTATTGCATCAACCCCACAAGTGTTTTTTTTAATCAACACGTGGCTTTGTATGCAGTGCTAACGCAGCGTCGATGGCTGCTCCATCTAGCTGAGCCGTGCAGAGGTGTGAAGAGGGCATCGCTTACAGGAAGCAATTCAGGAGGAGCACTCTCACAGGATGTCTCGCGAGCACCTGGCGACAACGCTGGCAGTCATCTCCAGCGAAGCGTCGTGCAAAATCGTCAACATTTTTCAACGTCAAATCGGTTGTGATGAAAATAAATACAATTTTTCGATTTAAAGCTTTCGTGACTGCAGGGATTCATCTTCTTGGTTCTTTCGGTAAAGTCACGTAGAAGGGAAATAATAAAATAATAAAAATAAAATATTATAAAATAATTCTCACGACGTTTCGGCCACAACGCAAGCAGCCGTCCTCAGGTGAAGAACAGGTCTGTCGGAAAGACAGCCAATCAGACGCTGTCTTTCCGACAGACCTGTTCTTCACCTGAGGACGGCTGCTTGCGTTGTGGCTGAAACGTCGTGAGAATTATTTTATTTCGATTTTAAGCTTTCGTGACTGCAGGGATTCATCTTCTTGGTTCTTTCGGTAAAGTCACGTAAAAGGGAAGTAATAAAATAATAAAAATAAACCATAATAAAATAATTCTCACGACGTTTCGGCCACAATTATTTTATTATGTTTTATTTTTATTATTTTATTATTTCCCTTCTACGTGACTTTACCGAAAGAACCAAGAAGATAAATACAATTTGGCACGGTTTTTTTGCCCACGTGACGATGCTATTTTGTTTGGCTGTGTTGGTTGGTGGAGGGTGCATTAGGTCTAATTGACATCGTACCTACACGATCTAGCCAAAAAATACACTTATCATGTATCGGAGAATTGTGAGTAGTGAAAATAAGAATTGCAATCCACTGCTGGATGAGTGTCTCCACCGGCCGTGTCGATCAAGGGGCTTGTTTGACCAGACTTTACCACGCTGGACAATGCAGGTTGAGGAAAGGGAGGCTCAGGACCGGTTTGATCTCATCACCCATTGGACAAAACATGCAGAACGACAATAAAAAAAATATTTGTTTCATTTAAATACAAAAAGACAATATCCCACGTATAGCCTTAACATATCTACGGGGCAAGTTTCTGTTCGCGAGTAGCACCTGTGAAGGACACTCGAGGGGGCCCAGGCCCCGTACAGGTAAATTGTCACTGGTGTTGGTGATTACGAACGGGAATTGAACTCGGGTCGCCGGGTTCGAAATGCAGCACGCTAACCGCTGCACTACCACGCACACTTTGCCCTTATTTTTGTGACTTTAACTGTGATGTGCTTTGCAATTAAAATGTGGTTGCAACTATATCCAATGCAGCTTGCACAGCTTGTGAATAAATCGTTATTCAAAGTGCTTCCGAGTAGCCCAGGCACACGGGTCCCCGCTCGCACCTGTTTCTTATTTGCCTTCTCTCTCCAATCTCGTTGTCCATCTGCTGCTCACTTCTCCAAGACTACATGACTTTGTTTTCCCAGTGCTATACATTTTAATTAGACTCTATTTCTCAACCACCAAAGGGCCTCGGGTCAAACATATAAACCCAATTACGTGGTCCCCTTTCAGATATTTTTTGTTAATCCTTCCATGTATTCCTCCTCCTCCCCACTGTCCTTGCAACACCGTTATTGCTGAAGCATAGGAGGTTATTTTTTAAAAGCCTATTCCCCCTCTGGATTTATTTGATCTCTCAGCAAGAAAGAAGTCATGATTGCTACCCAAATGCATTGCCAGTGCACCGATGTGAATTTTAATCATTGCTCAGTAGCCGGCTGTCAGAGCATCGTGGGGATCATCCGTACGCGGTGGCAATGGGACTCACATTTATCTGCATTTGTAGGGCAGAGGTTGCCAGTCACAAGGCACGAAAAAAAGTGCACCCCACCTGCAGTGCGCCTGTGTGATCCCCATATCACAAGATGACATGCCTGTCCTTCTAACCTCCCACATTTTATTTTTCGCAGCGCAGGGAACATATGGGGGAATATGTACGGTGCGATTTTTAAACATTAGAAATTTTTTACTTTGGTGCGGGATTTTAAAAACTGGTGGTGCATTCTGGGAGGCTCTACATTTGCAGCTATAGCCGAGGTCCCGTGTGTTCCAAAGAGAAAGCCACTCATTCACAGCCGTTAATAATGCTCCGGATGCTGCCACAGGCGGTGTAAACAGGCAGCACACTGGATCTGCAATCCAGGTGTCACCGGCTTGATTCCACCTCCAGGCGCGGGATTTTAAAATAGGTGCAAGTTCACTCAAATCCTCCTCCCTCCACCATCCCTTTGTCCACGCAGCAGTGATAAATCTTGACGTGGCATTTGGTGGATTAGTAGGTCACGTGCGGTGGCGTGAAGTGTGGATACTCCCACCTCTTCCAACGCGTCTGGTTAGCGTGGAAGAGCAGGCCAACTACCCCTCTAGAGCTCCCTCTCATGGAGGCTCTTCCACCAGCAGTGGCATGAGCAAGCGATTGCATGGCTGCGCCTTTAGCTTGTTAACAACGTTCCACGCGACCGTCTGAACGGCACCAATTCGATATGCGCCGGAGAAGTGGAAGCAATATATAAATGAGTTTTTTTTTACATTTTCCCGTGTTAAAAAAAATAACATTTCACAAATTGCTTCTGCTATTTTGATCGGCTGAAGGTGGCCGTCGGGCAATCTCAACAAATAAATAAAAGTCGACCAATATTGTGTCAGTTTTGCTGCTGCTATTATTCGCAAGCTGTTGTTCATTTTACGATTTGCCTGACGCTAAATTCCAAGAGGAGGACGATTTTGAATAAAGCTTCGTCATTCCGCCGGCGTCGACCCCACACCACGCCCATCGCGCACACCTCAAAAGTGGAAGGGGGGGGGGCGAATTCGTCTTTGCTGCGGCATTCCTTTTAGAGCCTTGACAAAGCAAGCGCGAGACCAGAACCCGGTGCCAGATACCCGTAGATCCAACACGCTTGACAGTAATCCGTCCAGCCGCGGCTGCCTTCCGTGACCCCGGGGAGAGACAGACGCTGGGCCCTGCGTGGCCTGGCTGTGTGTCGCAAGCGATCGCTCCGCTCTGCCGCATGACAAGTTGCCGAATTAAAATTCCGCATCCATCGAGGTGCCGTGCGGTTGTTTGTGGCCAGGGGGCTTGTTGGTGGGGAGAGAGGGGAGGAGGGATGTTGGTTGGGGTAGGGAGGAGGAGCAGGAGGAGCCAGAGGAGCCAGAGGAGGAGGAGGAGAGGGGAGGGGGAGTTAGGGAGGCCAGTTTTGTGAAGCTTCATGCTTTGGTCAAACTGACCCCGTGCATTGTGCGCGGCAGCTTTTCATTTCAGTGGCGCTCCAAGCAGCGTAATGCTTTGGCATTGCTCTGCAGGGAGCTTCAGGGGGCAATGCAGTCACTCGTGCTTTGGTTTTGGTGATGAGCAACGTACACGAGCATTCAAGAAGGCTGAACCCCCATGACTTGAGTTTGATTCTCGGCTGTGGCTAAAATCAGCGACAAGTAACATTCGAACCAGTCTTTACCCCCCCTCCCCTCGTCCACTTCACCAACAAATCTGCGTTGCCCAGCGTGGTGAAGTATGGTCAAAGAAACCCCGTGACTGAAAGGCATGGGATGGCTTTCACCCAGCACTACAGTGATACAGGGCTACAATTATCATTATCATGAAAAGAACACTCGCGCAGATAATTGCCTAAACGACGTCTGATGGACACAGCTCACCTGCGCGCAAAGGGGACGGGGGCTGTCTCGTGCCAAATAACCTTTTTGCGAAAACCATAAATATTATACCTCAGAGCCGCATTCAGAGGCGTTCGTGTTGGAGGTTCCGGTTGCTTGAGCGAGGCAGAGGAAGCGGCGCGTGCAAGAGGAATGCCGCCCAATGACTAAGCAATTAGTTCTGATTCCACCAAAAACCCAGAATAATCCTTAAGTCTATCCTTTATTATTATTATTATCATCATCATCACCATCGTGTGTGCTTTAATTTTTGAAGCCAGCCAAGGAATCTTTACAGAGACGGCAGCAAAAAAAAGCCTCGAAAACATTGGGAACAAAAAAAAACAACAGCTCCCCAGCACTGAAAATGTACCGGCCTACAGCCGCAATCAGTCCACGGCTGGATGAAGACCTCTCTCTATCTCTCTCTCTCACAAGCTCTCCCCATCGCTCGTGGCTCACGCAACGCAGCAATCCCCAGCGAACTCCTGCACGCGAGACGATCTCATCGCTCCGTCTCCCAGCAGGACGTGCCCTCGGTTGTTTTCACTCCACTTTTCTTGTTGCTGCTGCTGCCAGTCCCGCATTAGTCTCGACCAGTGGCCGTCATCCCGTCTGGCAAAATGTGTCCTGCTAAAGTCTCCTTACTTCCATTTGCAGTAAATGCCATGTCTTTTCATTGCCAGTCCGGCATTAGTCTCGACCAGTGGCCGTCATCCCGTCTGGCAAAATGTGTCCTGCTAAAGTCTCCTTACTTCCATTTGCAGTAAATGCCATGTCTTTTCATTGCGAATATCCTCTGATTCGTGCGGTTTTTTTTTTGGACGTCATAGTTTAATTCACAGCACGCACCTCTCCACCTTGCAGCTTCTGTTCAATTTCTTTGTCAACGTCAATGTTTCCCATCCATATATCATGCCCACATCGAGATTTTGGATGCTGGACTATACATGGTGGTCCAGGTGTCTTGGAGTCACAACCAATTAATTGACCCCTAACATTTGAGTTCTTTGCACATTCATTTCTGTTGTGAATAAACCTTACTTTAAAAAAGCATATATTACGTTTTAGGGAATTAAATGGGGGGGGGGGGGGGTCACAAGACATCTGGACTATTCTAGACAGTCCAAGTTTTGTTGACAACGAGAGCTTCACAATAGCAGTGAGAAACGACAGAAAAGGAGAAAAGCAGGTCTCTCTCTCCCCCTCTCTCGCTTTCTGGGAATCATTCATCGTCTGCGGGAGCTGTCCGCTCTTGCACTTGATTAGATTTTGCCCTTTTTAAAGTAAGGCCGCTGAGTCTGATATTGTCATTAATTTATCTATCTATCCAGAATAAAAATAAAATTACCTCACCAAGTCTTAATCAGAAATCCATCGCCGAGTTCCAAGCCTTCTCCTGAGCAATATTTTTTGGGTCATGTTTGGCCAACTCCATCTGAAGGCGCGTTTTGCGTGTTAAACGCGAGTAGCCATTGAAGGCCCCACACTTATCAGGGAATAATAATTAAAGGTCGTTACTGATGGGGTTCGCGACCCCATCTGCCGTACTGCGCTCTCTCGCTCCCGCTCATCCTGCACTTTCACCAAAATCTACGTGATCGACGCGAGGAGAAAATGGTCGGCAATGCCATCGTATAAACAGACCCCTCAGCCAGTTGCACAGCCGTCGAGTGTTTCGGCGGTGCAACTGCACCAGGTACAGGAGGCCTATTGAATCTCTTGCACCACGTGGTCCCTCTATCTCGCCTGGTGCGAAGGCTATTTCGGCACCACGCTACATAGAGGGTAGCGGGGCCTTTCAATTCATTGCAGCAGGGCCCATGCCATCCACTCCTCACCACTCCCACCAGCGATAAAGTGCTAAAGGGGTAGCCGCAGTGGCGGGATGTTATTTCCCTCGCCTGGTATGCAGGAGGTCGTGGCTTCGATCCCAACCCTAAAGAATGCTGCTTATTTGGAGTTTGCGTGTTCTCCCCGTAATCGCGTGGATTTTTCTCCGGGTCCTCTGGTTTTTCCTTCCACATTTAGAAACATGCGTTTATAGAGTTTTTAGCTGCTTTAAATTTCCACACGATGATAAGCCACTTTGTTCAGCTATAATTTTGTGGCCAGGTCGCTTCTGAAAAGAGATATATAGTCCAGTGGGCCTTACCTGGTTAAGCTAAAATTAATTAGTGTCAATTTGAAGCTTTCGTGACTGCAGGGATTCATCTTCTTGGTTCTTTCAGTAAAGTCACGTAGAAGGGAAATAAAAAAATAATACAAATAAAACATAATAAAATACAATGTAAAATACAATGTATTTAATGATGTTTTATTTTTATTATTTTATTATTTCCTTTTACGTGAGTTTACCGAAAGAACCAAGAAGATTAATTAGAGTCCTGACGCCAACAGTGAGAAAATCATCGGGATAATATGCTCCCCGTTCCGTGCGAGCATAATTTAAGCGAACAAACAAAAGCAAGTATAAGCCTCCTGCGTTGAGCTGAATTCTAAAGTTGGGAAATGCCGAAGGGGGAGCGACACACAAAAAAAACGAATAAGATGAAGGGGTTCTCCGCGATGATCGGTGGCGCACAAATGAATTAGCGCAGTCTGCGGAGGGCGTCGGCACAGAGCGTGCGGCAAAGGAAGAGGCCTCCTCGGTTCCACGGCATCGACCCAACGAGGTTGAGGAATTGACACCATTGGAACCTCATTTGCCAGTAAAAAATATGATAATTGGTTTTTTACCCTTCCATCTGGCAACAAAACTGACACCTTTTTTTACAAGGAGTCATGTTTGCATAGACCACAATACCTGCAGTCATAATGCAAACAAAAAACACAACTCTGATAATGCGCACTGTCCTTGAAGTTGATTGGTCCACACCCGAGACAGCTCTCCTTAGAGCCTAGTCTCACATGGGTTGGACCAGATGACGCCAAAAGACGCCAGAAGGCACATTATCAGAGTTATGTTTTTTGTTTGCATTATGACTGCAGGTATTGTGGTCTATGCAAACATGACTCCTTGTAAAAAAGGTGTCAGTTCTGTTGCCAGATGGAAGGGTAAAAAACCAATTATCGAGGTTGAGGAAGGCAAAGGTTGTTGTCCAAGTATGCAGCGGTGATTGGAGGCGGCGGGCGCGGGGCCGGCTCGTTGGTGCTTCCGTGCGCACGGGAAGAGCTCCACGCCGCCTGCGGCAAACACAATCCGTTTGGATTTCCGAAGATGGGCTTGATGAGGAATGTTTCCATCGGCACGTTGTAACCACGCAGTAATATCAATTACGCTAGCACGGAGGGAAGTAATTACCGCTTCCAATTATATCCCCCTTAATAATGCAGTTTTATAAGCGTCGCTCGCAACTTGCATTGCCCCCCGTGATATGCGTGTGGGGCATATTCTCCGGCTAATTTAAATTGCATATCGTTGCTCGACCTTTAGAGCTGACCAACCGTGCAATCTGTTGATTACGCCAAACGAGGATTATAATGTGCGCATTGAAGTGGAAAACAAAGAGTCTCGGTTGTCGTGAATGAGCACTAATTGCACTTGTGCATAACGAGCGTGCTCCAAAACAATATATAAAAATATAATAAATAATTGAAGCAATTTTTATCTCCCCGATCCATACTGAAGTTGTGCCTGCGTGTTTTTCAGCACGATAATCCGACGTTCAGTTCCTACCAAAAGCTTATTATTATTTACGAATACGTTTGTTGACCTAGGAAAGCCTCGGAGCCCCATGACTCCATGGGGCTCCGCGCGAGCAGCCCTGCTTCGCCCTAAGCGGGCCGCAAGCTGCACATCGCGCTTGTGCACACATCGTGACCACCAAACATCACCCCTGGACACACCGAGGCCACCACGAGGGGCTCCATGCGACGCAGGTAGCTCACCACTGTTGTAGTGTATAGTGTAGTGTAAAGTGTGAAAAGTGTGTGGCGTGTATAGCGTTTAGTGTAGTGTGTAGTGTATAATGTAGTGTAGAGTGTAGTGTTTAGTTTAGTGTATAGTGTAGTATGTAGTATATAGTGTAGTGTAAAGTATAGAGTAGTGTATAGTGTGTGGTCTAGTATGTAGTATATAGTGTAGTGTATAGTGTAGTGTATAGTGTAGTGTAGTATGCAGAATATAGTGTAGAGTTCTAGATTTGAAGTTTTCGTGACTGCAATGATCCATACATACTCTTTGGTTCTTTCGGTAAAGTCATGTAGGTGAAAAAAAATTAAAATAACTAAATTAAATCACGACGTTTCGGAGGCAACATTTTTTTTTCACCTACGTGACTTTACCGAAAGAACCAAAGAGTATAGTGTAGAGTGTAGTGTATAGTGTAGTGTATAGTCTGTAGTGTATAGTCTGTAGTGTATAGTCTGTAGTGTATAGTGTCGATCAGTGATGGGCAACCCAGACGAGTCTTTGGGCCACGCGAGGTGCCCTCCACCTCAGTGGGCCGCAGGCTTGACATGGCGCTGGTGCACTCATCATGACCCCAAACACCACCCTAGAGACACCGAGACAAGGCCACCACGAGGAGGGACTCCACGGGACGCATGCGGCCTCCGGGCCGAATGTTTCCCACCGCTGCTCCAGAGGCTTCTGCCAAGTTTTTGTAGCCGGGCGCAATGTTGCTACGTATAAAAATTAAAAAATCTGTAAATTTGCAGGTACATTTTTTTGCATTGCTGTATTCGAACAATACCAGTAGTATCGATTGAAATACAATTGGAGATCCCAGAGGAAACCCATACAGATCAGGGGGCTGAGAACATACAAACTCCACGTAGAAAGATGCTTGAGTGAGGAATCCAACCCTGGCACGTCTTGCTGTGAGGCACAAGTGTTCGCACGTTGGCCACCTTGCCACCCAAATGGAGCGAAACATCAGCTGTTGTGCCGAACAATGCACAATACGACCAGAAAAACACATTGGAGAGCCGTACAGCACAGCCACGAAAACCGATAGCATGAAAGCCATTCTGACGCCTGCAGCAAATGTGCAGCGTGTGTGTGTGTATTGCAGACAACATGCTTTTTGAAAATGATCGAATATGAATGGAGTGAATGTTGCATGCAGCGGCCATTTACAAATGCAGCCAAACGCTCCAAATACCGGCGAACTTATTTCACTGGCTGCCCTTTGCGATGTTATATAAATGTGACTCATTTTCTACTCCCCTGGGCACGGGAATGGTTGCTGGAGGTCGAGGGCTTGCGCTCTCTCCAAAGCAAAATGGCATGCGGCCCCCATGACCGTAATTCAAAGCCCCGGAAAAACGGAGTTGCACGCGCAAACACACTCGCGCCCTCACACACGCACAAACCCTCTCACACACGCGCAAACCCACTCACACACGCACAAACCCTTTCACACACGCGCAAACCCTCTCACACACGCGCAAACACACTTGCGCACTCACACACGCGCAAACCCACTCACACACGCACAAACCCTATAACACACGCGCAAACCCTCTCACACACGCGCAAACCCTCTCACACACGCACAAACCCACTAGTGCACTCACACACGCACAAACCCTCTCACACACGCAAAAACACACTCGCGCACTCACACACGCACAAACCCTCTCACACACGCGCAAACCCACTCGCGCACTCACACACGCGCAAACCCTCTCACACACGCACAAACACACTCGCACACTCACACACGCGCAAACCCTCTCACACACGCACAAACCCACTCGCGCACTCACACACGCACAAACCCTCTCACACACGCACAAACCCACTCGCGCACTCACACACGCACAAACCCACTCACACACGCACAAACCCTCTCACACACGCACAAACCCACTCACACACGCACAATCCCACTCGCACACTCACACACGCACGAACCCACTCACACACGCACAAACCCACTCACACACGCACAAACCCACTCACACACGCACAATCCCACTCGCGCACTCACACACGCACAAACCCACTCACACACGCACAATGCCACTCACACACGCACAAACCCACTCACACACGCACAATGCCACTCGCGCACTCACACACGCACAAACCCACTCACACACGCACAAACCCACTCACACACGCACAAACCCACTCACACACGCACAATCCCACTCGCGCACTCACACACGCAGAAACCCACTCACACACGCACAAACCCACTCACACACGCACAAACCCACTCACACACGCTCAAACCCACTCGCGCCCTCACTCACGCGCAAACCCTCTCACACACGCACAAACCCACTCGCACACTCACACACGCACAAACCCACTCGCACGCTCACGCACACGCAAACTCACTCGCGCACGCAAAAAGACAAAAGATCTCCCGTATAGGCTTAACAAACCGTTGGGGCAAGTGCTGTTAGCGAGCACCTATGAAGGCCGGCACAGCACACAAGGGGCTGGGTGGCCTGCGCCATGCCCGGCCGCCTTTGTCTCCCCAGTGGCGATGTTTACACATCACAACCAGGTACCCATTTGAGGCTGAGTCGCACTAGAGGAGGCACAGGACCGGTTCAAATAATCGTCACTAGTGTTGGCCGTTAGAGGGAATCAAACTCGGGTCGTCGGATTCATAGCGCAGTGCGCTAGCCGTTGAACTTCTGCTCCCACACGCACACACACGATCACAAAATGTATCAGGGCTGCTAGTTTCCTAAACGAGCTTACCCCGGGTGCCTCCGTTGCCGCAAGGCTTTCAATTTCCCCCACGAAGGAACGAATTGAAATGCGAGACCCGGTGACAAGGCGCTATCTCGGAGCAGGGCCCATCACGGTGAGACATCCCGCACGCAGACCCGTTCCACGCGGGGCGAGTCAAGGGCCCAAGCGTTTGGGAGGCTCAGCATGCCACGTGTGCTGATCGCCTCGCATCAGCGACGTCGCCACATTCTATCTGTTCGCATTCTATCACCGTCCGCGTGCTAACGCCGCTCAATTCTGGTCTAAATTTTAGGAATATTTTTTTGCTCGACTCTCTTGCGATGCTCAAAAAGGTAACAAAAAAATCCTTCAATAACTGGTTACATGCACTAGGTAGTTAAATGCGCATTAGTGCTTGCTTGAACAAAATGGTAAAGCCTAAATGCTTTAATTTTTTTTTAAAATCTCGATTTAACACCGTTTTGCCTCTCTCTCTCTCAGCAGCATCGATCAAGCGAATTGATTCGACCATACTTCACCACACTCGTCCAGTGCAGATTGGTGAAAGGAGGCTTCCAGGATTGGCTGTTCAGATATCACTCACCATGTGGCGTGAATCAAACTCAAGAATCCTGGGCTCAAATCGCAATGCTCGAACCAGTGTGCCAACCTCCTAAACTATGCTATTGTTTGTGATAAATGCTTGTCTTATCAGCCACCGTAATCTTTTAAGGCACCTGAAGTCACACATGTCTCGCGCTGTTGAGGCAGTGGGAATAAATGTGGTTATGATTGCCGCTGTTATTGGCAGAAGCATTTTAGTGTGAACCGACTCTGAAGGCAGCAGACATGGTATTGCTTTTATGAGCACATTTCATGGTTTCATGGTCATTTGTAAATACCCAGAAAAAATTATTATTTTTAACAGCTTATTTTGGTGGGAGATAATCACCCAATTATGTCCTCATGATGATATCAGTCCCATCAAGACAAAAAAGAAACGTTTCAAAATCTCAAAGCCGACAGAGCATCGCGTAATGCTGGCAACTTGCCAGATTCTGCAGGGACATCATTAGGCCTCTCTCATTCAGCACTGGCCTTTGCTTCCTCGTGCACTGTGACTCTGGTTCACCATGCATTCATATATTTTTCGGCAAAACTCATAGTCACAATGAAAGGCCGCTTACCTGTGGCCCTATTATCTGCTCTTTCAATTATCCACGAGCCTGCGCCGATCTGCAATTTTTCCGTTATCCCCTGACCAAATGTTGCGTGATTATCACCGTTCATCCGCGGGTGAGAGGAGTTGCAGAAAAGTGGTCGCCTACAAGAGGAGTCGCCGCTTCGCAATTTCGTCCTTTCATCCGCAAAAACTATTTCGCGGGCGGCTGGAATTTTTCAGGGGCATTATCATCCGGCCACGATCTGTCCACTGCTGGATGAAGGAGGCCTTATTGAGATGAGGATAATAGGACTCACCAATAGCACCCCCATACATACCGTCCACGAGATCCACTGTGATATGTATACCTTATTGACCAGTACTGCACTTGACCACCTTTGTCTCTCTATCATTGATGTTCACACACTGCAGCAGATATACATTTTAGATGTTCATATATATATATGTACCTCTTAAACTTTGGCAATGGAGGTAACTGTGCCACAGTGGTTCTCACTCTGCGCTGCAATGTGAAGCCAGAAACCTGAGTTTTATTCCCAGTCACGGCTTGCATCAGTGGCAAATGATAATCAAATCCGGTTCTAGCTCCACCCAGACAACCACTCTGGCCAAAATGAGTGGTGAGGCCTTCATCCCGCAGTAGATGATAAAGCACTGAAGTCATTATCATTATTACGATTATTCACCATCAGTATTAACTTTGGCACAAGCGGACATAGATGTGAACGAAATTAATGGGCTGAAAGCATCTGAATATATTGAGGACCACAGAGCTTGGGCAATTGCTAGTACCGGCTCACCGCCTGGCCTTGCCGCTCGTCTGCGTTTCCTCCTCGTGCCTCCGAGCCGCGCTCTCTCTCTCTCTACGAGAGCGACGAACGAACGCCCGTGCGGCGGCGCAGCGTGACAAGCTGAAGTTATCATTACATATATATATAAAAAAAACGAAATATATAAATGCTAGATTTGAAGCTTTCGTGACTGCAAGGAATCATATTCTTAGGTTTTTTCGGTAAATTCACGTAGGTAAAACATCAAAATTAATGAAAATAAAATAAAATAAAAACAAAAATCACGACGTTTCGGAGGCAACACAAGTCTCCGTCATCAGGTGGGACCGTCATAGCCAGATTAGCTGCATCAAGTGCAGCTAATGCAGCTAATCTGGCTGTGACGGTCCCACCTGATGACGGAGACTTGTGTTGCCTCCGAAACGTCGTGATTTTTGTTTTTATTTTATTTTCATTAATTTTGATGTTTTACCTACGTGACTTTACCGAAAAAACCTAAGAATATAGAAATGCTGTATTTCAACACAACAACAATGACTTACTCAAAGGCGGAGGGCGGGCGGGCGGGTGGGTTACACGGGGGACGGCACATTAGCCTGCGCGCAAGCTGAATATAACCCGGGGGTGGGTGGGTGGGTGGAGGGGTCCTGAGTTGGCATAAGATGAAGCCCACGTGCTTGAGGCAATTACAGGGGCGTTGCGCAGTTAATGAAGAACCTTGGGCACGAGCGGCTAATGGTGCAGCCGTCGCCGCTGCCGCTGTGGTCTCGGTGTGAGAGGGAGCGAATTAATCGGCGAGTGGAAGCAATAATTCGGCGAGGCCATTACCACGTGAAGTGCGGTGGGGACGGTGCCCGGCCACGAACGGTTGTGTTTGAGCCCTGGCCCGTGGGGCTTAACGTGATTTTGGGGAGCCACTTTTATTTATTGAAGGGCTTAAGAGCGGGCATATTTAATAAAAGTGAGGGCTGCAGGATTGTTTTTTATTAGAGCGGAACCCGCATATTTTTTTCATCTTTTCTCGAGCACTCAGAAATAAATCAATCTGGGCACGCTTAGGTGTTGGAACGTTCCGCAGGATGTTCGTTTGGCCGTATTAGAATTAACGTAAAGTTAAGTTACCAGAAAGTCACGTCTTTCACCGTTGTTTTATATTTGTGGTGATAACCCATGACGTGGTTGTCACATTGCTTGGGACCCGCACGTACATTTCCACGACCAATTAAGTTTTAATTCCCAAAGCTGGATCAAAGGGATTACCACAACTATGCCTTGTCTAAGTTTTGTTTACGATTGTATTACCTATTACTAAATAAAAATACAAAGCATCGAGGATAAGGATTTGCATTTATAGGGCACTTAATTGCCTCCGCTACTAAATGCACCTTACATCTCATCTCAACCATTCTAACACCCTGCCACAAATCTAGCGAAGGGGACCCAACTGGCATCTGTCCCTGTGCGTGTGCAGCACAGGGAAAGCTCAATTTTTACTCAGCACCAGCCTGCAAATGGGCAATAGTTTGCCAGTAAGGGGGCGATGGTTTGTAGACAATGAGCAGCACGTTGAATATCGTTCACGTTTGAATTCGAAATTGAGAAACTGTCAGGCTCGCTTGTCCCAAGACCCCACATTGTCAAGTGAAATATTCAACTATCGTACAGTCAATCTCTTTGCCCTCTGCTGTGAAGAAGGGACATTTCCTGAAATGTCCTGAAATGTCATCCGACGATTTTGTTTTGGTGTCGTAAGGCAGTGTTGATGATTCATGTGGTGAGTATTTTTTTTTGTTGCACTTGTGTGCAATTGCCAAAATATCCCCTTAATTTTTTTGTGTCGGCTAATAACATGGAAGTAAATTACGGGAGCCTCATGTTTTCATGATAAGTATTGCATTCAGTTTTAAAAAATGCAGTTTCATAACAATTAACAACAACAATTACAACAACAACGCACCGCCACACGCTAATCGTTCACTCTCGAACAGAGAGAAGGACTCAGATGCACGGGGAGGAACCACAGACAAGCTGCAATGCGGCAGCCCAGACCCCGTGCTCTGCAGTCCTCTGTATATGAAGCAGTTATCAGCCAATTACATCGTTTTTACATGTTGGAGGAAACCGGAGTACCTGGAGAATGCTAAACAACGCTATCTCTTATTTTTTACCAGGAAAGGCCCACTGAGCTATTGAGCTCTTTTTCAGAGGCGACCTGGTCACAAATGACAGCTCAACGAAGCGGCTTATCACGTGGACATTTACGGAATCCAAATACTGTACTTGAAACGCACGTTGATTCTAAATGTGGAGGATACAATCGGAGGACCCGTTGATAAATCCACGAGACCATGGGAGAGAACGCGCAAACTCTAAATATATAGGCGTCAGGCCCGGGATCGACCTCCTGTATACCTGGTGAGGTAGTTAACATCTCGCCACCGCGGCACCCCAAAAACCCACGCGTCCAGGGGGAACAACACTCCATGCAGATACAGATGAGTCCACGTTTGCATTCTCCTGGCGAGCCCGATCATGGCGTATCCTCGGCGCCCACGGGAATGGAGTTTGACAACAACAACAACAACATCCGTGTGAGTCACCAAACCCTCGCTGCCTCCAGAGATTACAGGCCACGTGTGAAGCCAAAATTGCCCGACAAAATGCACCTTTCTTTGACTGTCAGATGGGGAAACCCACAGCTCAGTCCATATTGGCTTAAACTCCGCCATCATATATTTACCTTCGTGGTGCAGGTGTCCAATGCTCTTAATCTTGATTTCTTTGCCGTGAACATATAGCCGAATACAATGGCAAGCTGTGTGCCGCTACTATGCGGCACACACTACACTATATATAATCTTGCCGCCACCAAGGGAGGTAAACGGAGTGGCGGTGGTGTGCAACGGTGCCACTGTGCAGGAATTTCGCAGAGTTTGCGAAGATTATAACGGATTACCATTTTTGCGTTGAGCGCGCTACGTGTTTGAATGGCACTTAAAATGAATGAGTCTGTCCATTCAAATGTGCCAAGTTTGTTGTTTTGTTGGCACTCGGCTGTAGGACGGCAGGGTAATTAATGTTTAAGTGACAGCCGTTGCCTTAAGTTGTTTACGCAAGCTCTGCATAATGCAGCCAGTTCGAGGCGTTGGTAATTAATGATGGTATGGAAGAAAATATAAGCAGCAGCATCACCATCGGCGCTTGTTTTTTTTTACATTTATGTGTGAACACACGTGTGTCTACAGAAAGGCAAAGATCCCCTCTAAAGGCTTTAAGAGACTGTTGGGACAAGTGCTGTTCGTGAGCACCTACGAAGGCAGGCACAGTACACGAGGGGGTGGGTGGTAAACTGCCGTGTCTGGCCACCTGTGTCTCCCCAGTGGCGTTGTTTAAACACCGCACCAGGTATTCGTATGAGGCTGAGTCGGCCTAGGGGAGGCCCTGGACCGGTTGAGATAATCGTCACTGGTGTTGGCCATGAGCGGGAATCGAACTCGGGTCGCCGAGTTCGTAGCCCAGCGCCATAACCGCTAAGTAACACCCGCAATGTATTCGTGAGGTCGTACAATAACGCACATCTCATGCTGTCACGTAATATTTTTTTTGTTATCACTTTGCGTGTTAATTTGGGCTGTTTTGGACTTAGTTGGCCACTGAAAAATTGTTTCACGTATTCATTGATAGGTGATCAAAATCTAACGCTATTGACTTGTTTTCAAAGCGCCGCACTGTGAAGTCCGATCCATAACTCAGTCGGTCAATCTTTCCACACCATATGCCTCTGAAGAAGGGCAACTGC
Organism: Lampetra fluviatilis; assembly: GCF_964198595.1. Classification (NCBI taxonomy): domain Eukaryota; kingdom Metazoa; phylum Chordata; class Hyperoartia; order Petromyzontiformes; family Petromyzontidae; genus Lampetra; species Lampetra fluviatilis. Next base: position 12,864,762 of record NC_136285.1, on the reverse strand, counting down.
TTGACACACTAGCCTATAAAACACGTTTCTCTAACGAACAGCGGTACAGCGATCATCTATCAAAACCCAAACGCAAAACGCCCACGTCACACGCCCTCGAAGGCGTACGAGGGTGTGCCATCGCCAAGTTAAATGCGTGCGTCGAATGCAAACGGCTCGCGTGACCTCCTGCAGCCACGCTAGGAGGAGCTACATCGTGCCGGCGCCACGATGCGAAGATTCCAAAGAACACAGGATGAGATGTTACTATCCTTTGTGCAAGCACTTCCAAAAGTTCATGAACAGTGAGCCTGGTGAAATTTGGGGAGCGCATCGTCAGTAGTGACCCTTTGGTTCCTAGGGTGTTTCGGCCTTTCATACTATACACCCTCCCCAAAGGCGGCCAGCGACAGGGTGATCAATCCTACGCTTGCGTCCCATTCCCAATTAGTCATAGGAGTTGCCTTGTTGTTGGTAGCCAACATCCCATGGGACTATGCATGGCAGGGGCGTCCTCCTCCCTGAGTCAAGCATTGTTGACTGCATACCTCCTGGCCCTCTCACTTTGGGGCCCAGCTGGGGTCTTTCCTCTTCATCCAGAGCCACTGACTGCTGCCTTCTGCCGCCTCCGATACAGCTTTGATTGCCGAACGCTGGCTCTGGCCCTTAATTCCCAGGTCTCTAAGCAGTCTGGTTGTAGATGTTGTGATCAAAACGACGAGCTCGCTGACAATTCGTCAATTCGGAAGGTGGGCGAGGACGGAGTGGGGGTGGGGTGGGGGACAGGGTGAAATCAATGCAGGCCACGTTGATGACGGACGTGGCGAGTGTTCGAACGCGCAAGTTCGTGCACGTCGGTGGTGGCGCGGCTTGCGAGTGCCCTGCATCGTTCCGGAGTGGAACTCGCGTCGCTGGCGGAGTCTTCGTGGCGCGCGTCGCAGGGTCGATGCGTGACCCCACCCCCCCCCCCGGGGCAAGAGGCCATCCGACGCCGGCGAGGGAGAATACAGCGTAGAGCACACACTCCGCTTGCCGCATCAGGAGGACATAGGCGAGATGAATCGCGTTCAATTTGAGGCGAGAGAAATATAACTTTTGATGATGGCTGATGATCGTCAGGGCACATTGTGCTCTGATGAAAGCATTTTGGCAGAAACTGCCTTTCCCTCCTTCTATCTGAGCATCGCTTTGTATCCCTGGATATCTTTTTTCCTTCTTCAAAATTTCAAACCCACCCTCTCTATAAGGAGGTTAATTCAATGTCTCCAGCTGCGAGTGGTTTATGACACCAGAGACGGATTCATATCTCGGGCCATACGCAGCAAGCACGCACACACACGCACACACACACGCACACACACACGCACACACACACACGCACACACGCACACGCACGCACGCACACACACACACGCACGCACACACACGCACGCAGTCAGCGAGCAGCGGTTGTGTTGCTACTCAAAGAGACGGATCAACGACGTGGCTTTGATAGCTACACACACAAAAGAAAATACTCTGCCCGAACGGCTTCATTACATTTGCAGCTCGAGGGGCACGGTCGGAAGATACAGTAATCTTAACGTACGCCAACAAAAAAATACGTAATTATAATTTGTATTTTGGGTATACAGATGTCTTTATTTTCCATGCGTATCCGATGCTTTGTCTAAAAGCATTCGTTCAATAAACGGCAAACCAACACGGGCCCTGGGCTTCTATTGCTGCCCTCGTAAGCCACAGCCAAGCGAAGCCGGGCCACATCTCCCACGCCGGTTACGTCCGGACTCTCCTTTACAAAGTCTTCAACCCACACCCCACCCCCCACTTGCTCCGCTCTTCACATTGTGGCACCACTGCCATTTTCGTCACGCTAGGTCCGTCGAGGCAGCGGAGATCTCACAACGTGAGCGTCGCACTCATCCATCCACTTTTTCACTATTCAAATTACCCTCGTCCATGGCTAGTCTACCTTTCCGTCTGCCTCTTTGTAAATCCCCCCCAATTTTGTTTTCATTTTTGTCATTCGTAAATGTTAACGCGACGGTACGGGTAGCACGGTGGCTGCTTGCGTAGCTTATTACTACATTCATTCAGTGGACTGAAAAGGCTCATTATTTATTTGTATTATTATTATTTTGCACGGGAATTGTTACATCTCCGGCTTATTAAACCCGTGTGCGGACATTTCCTGCGTTTTCACCCAAAAAAATTATAACCCCCCCCACCCACCCTTCTGAACCAATCGCGATGAAAAGCTCACCACAAAGCTACACAGTGACAATGCCCGCATTGTCAACAACAAAACTACTCTCACAAACACTTTCCTTCTTCACAAAAAAACGACTTTCACGTTGAAAGCCGCGCGTATCGAAGTGATCGGCCAAACATGCATTAGAATGCATTCGTGCGACTGTAAGTGCAAGCCTCACCCGTAATGCCTACACGCGCGTTTGCGTGTCCCAGCACGCAACTTTCTTTGCGCACAGTCAAACCCCTCCTATCGCACGTAGAAAGGCTCCCACCGTGGACTGGCCTGCCAGCTTGCCGTTGCCCGTCTCCTGATGTCGGCGGCCAATGTGGACGTGGCACACCCGCAGTAGACGGGTCGCTTTGGCACCAGGCGTCTGGAGGTGTTTTGACAAGGAGCAAGTGGGTGCAGCCGGGCTGACCTGATGCCCTTCTGACAAATGGCAGGCTGATGACTTGCCCTCAGGGCCACACGGGTTTGTAAAGGCCCCCCGCTCCGACCCCCCACCACGTTGTCAAAGCCAAAGTGATTTCCAAACTTTAATGGGCATCGAGGCGGTGCTCACCCTCTGCTTAAGCGGTGGTGGAAATTCCACATTCCTATGGCGGCAGCGAGTCTCAACAACAGGACAACCGTTGTTGACCTTCCCCATGAAGTGGTACTTTATTTTTATCGACCGTGGAGGGATGATGGGTTGAGTCGATCCGCCAGCCGGGATTTGAATTCACGACCTTCCGATTGCGAGCCGCTCGCTCCCTACCGATGAAGCCACGTAATGTATATCCCCGTGTTGTTGATGTTAGAAACTCCTATATTAGCGTAGAGGCTTTAGCTTATTAATTTGTGAAACCTCATCTGGAATCCAGAGCAATCCAGAATCCCCTTAGGGTAGAGAAGGTTGCACACGTGCAATTTAATTTAATTTAATTTCCATTCGCAGCCGTTAAGGCTCCATCAAGCTCAGCTACCATTCCCACGTAAATCTGTAAACGACATGAATAAATTAATAATGAAAAAATTGTTCTGCGATACATTCTCTCCCGAGATGATGTATGCTGGTCACCAGCGAGAACCATCCACACGCTCACCGAAAACCAAGAGACCAGTAGCCAGCTTTTTGTGTTCTTTGTCAATACTACCATCATGAGCCACGGTCAGTCCACTGCCGGATGAAGGCTTCCCTCTGCAAGCCACCACCGTCTCTCGCGAGCCTGCAATGGAACGATCCACCCAGCTCCTGCACACCAGCTGATTTCATCGCTGCGTCTTTCTCGGTGGAAGGAAGTCCTCCAGGAAGCGATCCGTTCCTTGACTGCCACTCTTGACCATCTGTCAATGTCATTTCTATGGCCATGCGGCTCAAGCACGCCTGCTTTTCTGAACTATTTTAAAGTGTTCTTTGTACAACAGATTAACTAATTACTTTCATTGCACGTATTCATTTATTGAACACGTTCTTTAATCTCTCTTTTTTCTCCCTAAACGCGCATTCGTGAAAAAAATCAAACCGCATTTTGCCATTTGGCTAAACGGAGTAGGTCACCAATGTCGGCCGTTGACAGCGATGCACCCAGTAGGCTACTGCCCTCCTCAAAAATAGATCAATGATGGAACAAAAATACGCAATCACAGGGTGAGTGGGAGCAAATCAAGACGGCTTGCCGCCGTTGGTGTAACGGGCAGTGCACACTCAATGGACTTGCCGGTTAAATCTCCTGGCGTGGCAGTCAAAAAAACGGCGAGCGTTTCGTAAACTCATCTCAGCCGCTGTCCACCCAGCAAGCAGTGTAATTGGGTTAATCGCCATGAGTAAATCGGCAGGTTACATGTGGTGGGGAACAATATGGGTACCCCCCCCCCGCCTCTTTCAAGAAATGTGCCCATTGTGGAAGAGTAGGCCAAATAGCCTCTTGTAGGGGCCCTCTTGAAGCTCCTTCTAGTGCAGGCCTGTTCTGACAGCAGGGGTGCGAGGCAGCAATTGCAGGGCTGCGACCTTTTACATTTTGTGCTCGCGGAAGCGTTGGCAGCGGCGTTGGCCCATTCCTCAAGAGGAAATCGCACAACGCCAATGAACAATTAGCAGCAACCTCGCCCACGTGACGCTCAGCAGGGGACCGGTTGTGGATGCTTGATTGGCCACGTGATGGAGATGCGAACCCACTCGAGACTCTCCCATTACGGCGCTCGCACGCGCTTTTAACTCGGCTTGTAACGATCCTGCCGCCTACAAATGGATTCACACGCTCACGACACGCGCGTCAAATCGTCCTCGCAACGGCTCCGGCTTTTGGCTCGCCATCGAACAATAGGCGGTCACCGCATCGCGCGGCGCTTTCAGATGCGCTTCTGCGGCTGTCTGGAGCGCTCTTCCTCTTCCGATGTTAGGAATCCTCTGGAACTGTGCACTTTTAAATCGAGATTGAAAACTCATTTGCTTAGAGCTGCCTTTTTTGTGTTTAGTTTGTTGTCCTTCCCCCCGGCACCTCCGATTAGCGCGTACGGTGCGAAAGAAGTTCAACGTACACACATACGTCCAAATCGCGCAGTTCAAGCGTTGATGGTAAAGGTAAACGGTAAAGGTGCAGCCCTGCAACCTCTCGCTCACTGCACTGCTGGTGGGAGGGCCTCCCCTATAGGGAGCTCTAGAGGACTCCTCTCCAGAGGGCGTTTGGCTTACGCCTCCACAGCTCGTCAGATGTCTTGGAAGAGGTTGGCAGAACTCACACTTTACCCCACCGAATGCGACCTGCCGATTGGTTTACCTCGCTATAGCTTTGAATGGAGAGAGGCGGGGGGAAGGTGGCGAATGGGGCGCTGCGGTGGCGAGATGTTAACTCCCTCACCTGGTGTGCAGGAAGTCGTGGGTTCGATCTCGACCCTGATGCCTGTTGCACATTTGGAGTTTGCATGTTCTCCCTGTGGTCAGGGGTTGGCCAGGAGTTTTTTCTCCGGGTTCTCCAGTTTTTCCCTCCGCATTTATAAACATGTGTTTATTGTATTTAGGCTGCGATAAATCTATACCTGATAAGCCACTTCGTTAAGCTATCATTTGTGACCAGGTCGCTTTGGAAAGAGAGCTATAATAGCTCAGTGAGCCTTACCTGGTAAAATAAAAAGTACTGTTTTAGTGAAAAGAAAGTTGCACCATTGTTTTAACTGCTGCACTGGCGTAATGAACCGACAGCCACTATATTGCAAGTCCATTGGGCCATTACTGAACATGTAACAAAGTAGAAGCAGACGAAACATTTCAGCTCGTGGAGCAAAGGAGATTGCGCAACCAAGAACGATCAAGGCACAATGAGGCAGTAATAGGAAGGAACCAAAAGAATCTATCCTTGAATTGGATCGTGATCCCGAACCTGGAAAGTTCACTGCATGTCACAGCCGTTGGCGGGAGGAGGGGGTGGGTGGTTCTGGTTAACACGCAGTTTTTACACCAATTATAATGTCGATAATTGCTTAAGGCTACTCCTGCAGTAGCGACGGTCACAACCACGCCGGTGAGTTGCAGTGGATTTTTTTTGTCATCCGTCTCTCTCTTTTGTTTTTTAAACCGATTATATTGGGGCGTCGAGGAAAATGAACGAAAAGCGCCTGAGAGGGCATCCACCAAGGAGATGGAGCGATGAAATCATCTCGTGGCGTGCAGTCGCCGGGGTGGATCGTTAGATGGCAGGGTCTAGAGAGGTGGAGGGCACCTTGGCGTGGCCTGCTTCCAGCAGCGGATTGTCCATGGCTGATGGTGATGAGAATGGCGATGGGGAAGTGAGCGAAATGGTCGTCTGGGAAAATAAAGAGCTTCATAGAAAATCGGATTTTTCCAGAAGAACAAAAAAAAACAATTCTGAACCGATTCTGAATTTCAAAATCAGTACTCTGGCTTCTGTGTCTCTCTGTTTATCGTGCCGAATAACAATTAGCTAATTAGCTACCCTGCCAGGAACAGATTTGTCCTCAAAACAGAGCCGAGTGCGTCGCAGCAACCCCCAGCTCCCATCACTTCATAAAACAGTAATTAGCCTGGATAGGCCTTAAACCCTTGATTACATATGCCACTGATTATCCTCAATCAATCAGCCAAGTCCTTTGTTCAAGCTCGAGAAGCGAACGCATTGACACACAAACATCACGCGATGAAAGGTGACAATTAATTTTCGTGGGTTTTGTTGTTGCTGTTAAGTTCACTGCAATCAGACTTGGCTTTGCACAGCCCTTTCACGAAGTAAAATTTTTCCGGGATAAACTGGAGCAGCTCCTCAAGGCGAGAATCCCAGGACGTACACACGTCTTGGTCGTGCGGGCGTTGTCACTTGACAACGACCACGCACGCGTCACGGGGTAATGCACACCAAGATTGTTTATCCAGGAGGGCAATGCCGAGCCTCAGGATTCTACTCCAGGTGCGTCCTGCGCTGGAGCGTTAAAGCGATTATTTTTTTAAGGAGCGTTTTTTTTTCTTCTTCTGTGGGAGGAAAGCAGAGTACGTAGAGCGAATACACACAATGTATTTAAATTTGTGGTGCTTAAAAGGAAAAATATAAAATAGACAACGTTTCGGGCAATGGTCCTTCTTCATAGCACACATGATGAGTATTTTTTGTTTACACGTACGAGGGGATAATCGTCAACGTAGTCGAATAACACTGCAGCTGAGGAGGTTCATAAAACAGATAAATATTAACCTGAGCCAGGGAGGGAGTCGAACCCGTATTGTTCACGTGTCCAAGTCAGTTGTCAACTCGTCCTCCACACAGACGCCACTGAGTGTTGCTCCCTACTTAGCAGCAGTGATATCACCTCGGCGCCTTCTCCGCCCCGCCCCCATCAGCCCCAACCTCTCTGCACCCTTCGGCCCACACCGACAGAGACAATGCCCATTTGGAGACCAGTGCCGCACAGGAGACAGCTGCCACTGGGGGGTCCCCTTGGCTAAAACCGCGACAGGGCATTGGATGTTTTTTTTTTGTCACTGGGTGCAATTGTGAACGAGCCATATCAGACACGAGTACATCGAATCGGCATGATCATTGCTTCACAGCAGCTCAAAAACTCAGTCCCTTCAAGGCATGCGGTGAAGACAGGAGATGTCCCGTGTGTGCGTGTGCTCGGCATTTGAAGGCCTGAAAAACCAGACTCGGTGATTTCGCCGACAATGTGTCCAGGGAGGCAGTGCCATATCCGGACAGCAGAAGTGTCCACATCTGTCCAGGGAAGCATGTTGGGGGAAAGCCCCCCCCCCCCCATGTTGTGATGAGATGTCGCTGTAAGACGCTTATAGAGTTGCGTACGTAGTTAGGCGAGTGCCCTGTTAGTGCAAATCCTTCTCCGGAATCCCTGGCGCCATCCGAAGCCATCGCAAAGGCAGTTGGCTGCCCCCCCTCCCCTGCCCCCCCTCCCCTGCCCCCCCTCCCCTGCCCCCCCTCCCCTGCCCCCCCCCTCCCCTGCCCCCCCTCCCCTGCCCCCCCTCCCCTGCGCCCTGCGCCGAGTGTTCACCGAGTCAGCATGTTGGTCTTGTTCGTCTCTGGTCTGGTCGGCGACCACGCGTGGAATTTTGGTAAAAGTCTTGGTCTGTGGATTTCCTTCAGTCGTTAAAGTCAACATGATTAAGACTGCGCGGGATTTTGTCAAATAGACCGTTGCCGGGCACTTAAATTAACACCGCATAACAGTGTTAATTAACATTGGACACAGTGTTAATTCGGTGAGCATTTTAAGCCTCGTCTTATCTCTTAAATGCAGTGCTAATTTAGTCAGCATTTTCTATTTTAATGACCAAGCGAAATTTGCACAATAACGTTTGACAAAAAAATCCACAGGTTTTTATGTTTTACCAACGATACTAAAGCCAATAGAATTGCTGACTAAATCAACAACACCGCCTTCAGTCGCTCCACTACACTGCTTGAGTAAAACCAGCACCACCTTCCAACCCCACCACCCACCCCCAACAGCCCCCACCACTGCCCCCCCCCACAGCCCCCCCACCGCCTCCATCGCCCTCCCCCCACGGCCCCCTTCCACCTCCCCCCCCCCACCACTCACTCCCAACAGCCCCCACCCCAACCGCCCCCACCGAACTCCTCCCACCGCCCCACCCCCTTTCCACCGCCGCCGCTCCACAAACACACTCGCGTACCTTCTCGGCGGACTGCGCGGTGCCGAAGAAGATGGGGATGAAGGCGAGCCACACGATGCAGGTGGTGTACATGGTGAAGCCGATGGGCTTGGCCTCGTTGAAGTTCTCCGGCACGCCGCGCGTCTTGATGGCGTACACGGTGCAGGTCACCATGAGCAGGATGCTGTAGCCCAGCGAGCAGATGAGCGCCAGGTCAGAGATGTCGCACTTGAGCATGCCGCGGGCCAACTCGGCCTCCTGCGAGCGCTGCTCCTCGTAGTCGATGACCGTGTGTGGCGGCGTGAGCCCGAACCAGATGCACACTCCCAGGAGCTGGGGACAAAATCGCGGGGTGGACGGGCAGGTGGTGGCGAGATGTTAACTGTCTCGCCTGGTATACAGGAGGTCGTGGGTTCAACCCTGTGACGCCTGCTGTTTATTTGGAGCTTGCTTGTCTCTCTCCCCCGTGGTCGTGTGGATTTTTCTACGGGTCCTCCGGTTTTTCCCTCCACATCTAGAATCAACGTCACGCGGTCAGAGCATTTGGCTGCTTTAAATTTTCACGCGATGAGCCACATCGCTGGGCTGTGATTTGTGGCCAGGTCATTGCTGAAAACGAGCCATATAGCTCAGTGGGCCTTATCTTGTAAAGAAAAAAATAGTTGAATTTAATAAATTTAGAAATCTGCAGTTTGACGAGCGTGGCGATTGTGATTTATCACTTGTTTTGTGCTCAACAAGTCAAAGTGATTTCCTGTTCAGTTGAGCATTGAGGAGGGATTGGCGCCCATCTCCTGTGTATAACAGCCCTGCGGAGCCAGTGGTGGTAATTCCACATTCCTATGGGTGGGTGTGAGCTGCTCCATTGGACAACCAATGTTGACTTCAGCACAGGCTGGGGCTAGTTTTATCGACCCCCGGAAAGAAGGGATGATGGGATGAGTCATTCATACCCCTACCAGGATTTGAACTCGCAACCTTCCGATTGCAAGCCGCTCGCTCTACCGCTGACCCACGTGGCAAATTTTATTCTACACACATATACAGTTTTTATCCGACGGAACTTATCAAAGGTGGATCCCAGTTTTCAGAGGCTGGGTTGACCATTGATTGAGCTTGGATGAGTGACCAACAGGTTGTTGTAGGGCTTTGGAGATATGTTGCGGGCAGCATGGAGCAGTGGAATAAACATCCATTGTTCCGATGTACTTCTATGCTCTCATGTTCAACGCTCTATGTGGTGAAGTGTAATCAAATAACCCCCATGGGGTTATAGCGTGGGATGCCCATCATCCAGTGGTGGGTTGACAAAACGGCTCTACACATCCTTATACTGGAGAGCACGCATGACCACATGCCCTGCTACATACAGAAATGTTCATTGCATGGCAATCAAATAAAAATTGTTAATACCCAGAGCTGGCATTTAGGCAAATCAAGTGTGAAAAAAAAACATTTCACGCAATGGCTAAATTGTTTTTGCAATCATCATTGACTCGGCTAAAACCTCGTTATACGTTTGAGAAAACGGTTCAATCACCGGTGGCTGAAACCCAGATTTCAGCTCAGGATCTCAGCAATGTCACATTAATGTGCCGTCCCTTGAACAACCTGACCAGTTTTACGAAGTGGCTCTTTACGATCAAAAACGTTTTTTTTTGCGCCAGCAGAAGTGAGCACGCCACGCATCGCGTGCAACGCACGGGCAACGCACGCTTTCAACGCAATCGCACCTGCATGGCGATGAGCGAAAAGGTGATGACGAGCTGCGACGCGGGGCTGATGAGGCGCGGCGCCGTCACCGACCGCTTGCCCTGCTCGAAGATGCGGTAGATGCGGTTGGTCTTGGTGAGCAGCGCCGCGTAGCTGACGCACATGCCCAGCCCGAGGAAGATGCGGCGGAAGGAGCAGACGGCGAGGCTGGGCTCGGCGATCATGAGGAAGGTGGTGGCGTAGCACAGGAAGATCCCCGTGAGCAGCACGTAGCTGAGCTCACGGCCCGACGCGCGCACAATGGGCGTGTCGTTGTAGCGCACGAAGGTGACGATCACGAACGCCGTGGTGAGGAGGCCCAGGATGGCGAGGAAGACCGGCACGACGGCGAAGGGCGAGTGCCACTCGAGCTTGACGATGGGGATGGCGTCGCAGCCCGTGCGGTTGACGTTGGGGCGCATGTTGTAGGGGCACAGGTGGCAGTTGAACTCGTCGAGCTGGAAGTAGTAGCCCTCGCAGCGCTCGCAGTTCCAGCAGCACGGCACGCCCTTCACCTTCTTCTTGCGCTCGCCGGACGCGCACGGCATGCTGCAGATAGAGTAAGGCAGCTCCCGCTTCCCGGCGGCCCACTGCAGCGCGCTGATCTAAAAGCACGGGAGGGGCAGCGGCCGCGGGCATGGGCCTGTGAGGTTCCGCACGTCCACGCCGGGACGAGCAACGTGACTGCGGCCGCCGTGGAGATGGAGCGATGAAAATGAGCTCGCGATGGTTCGTGAGGCTACGTAAGCGCCGCGCGTTAAAAACAAGTCAATTCATCTTCTTGGTTCTTTCGGTAAAGTCACGTAGAAGGAAAATAATTAAATAATAATAAAAACATAATAAAATAAAATTCTCACGACGTTTCGGCCACAACTCTGCTTGCGTTGTGGCCGAAACGTCGTGAGAATTGTATTTTATTATGTTTTCTTTTAATTATTTTATTATTTCCCTTCTACGTGACTTTACCAAAAGAACCAAGAAGATGAATCCCTGCAGTCACGAAATCTTTAAATCGGAGGTCAATTAATGTGACGATCGCTGTATGGTAAGGTTACGGTTAGGCTAATGAAGTGAAAAAAACTGGGCAAAACGAAGCAGAAAACAACATTAGAAATCAGAAAAATGTGATGAGTGAAAAGCAGATAAAGCAGAACATATTCCTCAATTGAATCATGACTTAAAATAGAGTCAATCAATGGAATTAGGGCGAGGCTTTAATGCCCGCATTTACACCGCATGCGAATGCTCGTCTAATGACACGCAGCACTGGGCTCCTGTTGTTTGGCAAACTCACCACGTGCCGAATTAATAGGAAGAAACAATTCCCCACATTCTGCAAAACCCATCAATCACTGTCTTTCTTCCATTCATCCGTGCACGTCTGAACAAATTCAGTCTTGAGTTAAAGCTTCCGTGACTGCAGTAATGAATTATTTCCATCAAGTCACGTAAATAAAATACAATAGATCACGACGTTTCGATCGCAACACAAGCAATCGTCTTCAGGTGAGAGAGAGAGAGCGAGAAAGCTGCTATATAGGCCTGAGAAGGGCGCATCAAGGTAGGTGGGTCGAACTAGAGATGGTCCAACCAGAGGCTGGGGCAGTGGACACCCAGCCTGTCAATACTAAGACATCCAACCTAGTAATGCAACTCAGAGAGTCAGTTAACATCGGTAGAAAGGATGGAAACATCTCAGCAACTCTCTCTCTCTCACCTGAAGGCGATTGCTTGTGTTGTGATCAAAACGTCGTGATCTATTTTTTTTTTATTTACGTGACTTGATAGAAAGACCCAAGAGTGTGAACAAATTCAGTTAAATCTCATTCCATCAAAATATCATCTTGCTATTCCCTGCAGGGTATTTACTTGTGTTTGCAAATGTTTACACAAATGAACGGTTGCACTTTCGAGGAGCAAGATGTTAAAAGAACTGCAGAGGTCTGACATTGACATTTCTTTTTCTCTCTCTCTCTTGTTCATGAAAAAATAAACATCGCCTTTTAATTTAACCAATACACAATTACTGAAAGCAGGAGGGGGTGGTGGTGGGAGCAGGAGGAGGAGGGGGAGTGAAATCACATTTCTTATCCGTAACATTTCTCACAGATATATTTAAAGGTGAACCAAATGGCAAAGGCAAACAACAACAACATCAACACGGGGAAGCGGGAGCCTTTCTGAATTTTGCCAAAGCCTCACATTTAGCTGCAGGTGGTTGACCCACTCTCCGATCACGTTGTAGCCCGGCGTGCTTGTGTTGTGCAAGTGATATTGGAAAATGTCATAGCGTCCTGGTGCATCGCCGTCCTTATTGAACATCACGGGGGTCCCTGCGCTGCCTGCGGTGGGTGGGGGTGGGTGGGGGCGAGAGGGAGATTGCTCGAGCGTCGACGATTCACCCCCCCGTCGGTTGAGTGACGAGGATTGCGAACCGCGGTGACGGACCGCGCCGGGAATTTTTCTTTATTTTATTTGACATCGTTCAAGCAAAACAAAACAAAAACCACTCACAAACAAAAACACATTTGAAAGGAAATAATAATTCGTCCCCGGGAGGCATTTGAGATATTATTTAGGGGACGGTTTTAAATTGGGGCGTAAATAAGCAACGCCGAGGCGTGAGATGTGTACAAGTGGCGGAGCCAAGCAGCCTCGTAGCGGAGCGACGATAAAACTTCACGGCAGCAGTTGCTCGTTTAATAAAACATGAGTTGTGATTTTTTTTTGTTCGTTCGTCTTTGTTTATTTTGGAACTGCCCAAGCGTGTGGCGGTCTCGCTGCATTTGCTAAGAGTTCGGCTGCAATTTGCCAATGGAAATTGGGCAGGGTGTCATTTTCGTCAGCTCTTTCTTATTATCCTCTGTTTCGACCAAAGTGGTACTTATTGAGATATTGCACCTCTCTCTCTCACTCTCACTCACAAAGTGGGACATGGGGATAAACAAGGTTAATCACTCTAGATTTGAAGCTTTCGTGACTGCAATGATTCATATTCTCAGGTTTTTTCGGTAAAGTCACGTAGGTAAAAACATTAAAATTAATGAAAGTAAAATAAAACAAAACAAAAATAAAATTCACGCCTGATGACGGAGACTTGTGTTGCCTCCGAAACGTCGTGAATTTTATTTTTGTTTTGTTTTATTTTACTTTCATTAAATTTAATGTTTTTACCTACGTGACTTTACCGAAAAAACCTGAGAATAAGGTTAATCACAGTTGTCATGTCATAGGAATAACATCGATGTGTGTGTGTGTGTATGCATAGGCAGCAACCAATACAAACAAAAAATTCCAAGTAATCCATCACAAGATTGCAAATTGCATAAAATAACATTTGTAAAAAAACATTCAATTCAAAGTAAAAGTGTGTCCCTTACTGAAATAAGCAATGGGCAAGGACTTAACTCAATTTGGTGGCCCTAAGTCATTTGGTGGAAATTCCACATTCCCAGCCAGTCTCTCCATAGGACCACCCATGGGGACTCCTCACACAGTGGTACTTATTTTATCGGCCCCCAAAGGGATGATGATGGCGATGGTGACGATAGGTTACGTTCACCCTCGACTGACATTTGAACTTGCGACCTTTCAATTGCGCACCCACTGCGCTGTCACAGCTCATCCCGCAGCCGGATATTAAACACACAGGCCACGCAGGTCGTGTTCGGCGGATTAAAGTGTGGGTTCTCCCACCTCTTACAATACATCATACCGGCGTGGAAGAGTTGACCAACGATACTCCATAGAGGTGCTCCCTAGAGCCCCCTGTAATGGGGAAGATCCTTCTGCCACCAGTCGCTTGGACAAGTGATTGCAGGGCTGTGTCGGGTGGTGGAGGGTTACGGCACATTTAGAGTTCCACGATCTAAACCTTTATTATGAATACTTTTGGTCGCGAAAGCCTACGCGTTAAACAGGGCTGCCCCTCTACCGTTCACCCCAGTTAACTCAACACACCTTTCGAGGAACTGGCCCAAAACACCGTAATGCAAGACCATTAAAGGAAACAACTGCGGCACTCGCGAGAGGCTTTTATGGGCAAATAGCCGCGATTACTGTCATTACGAGAGGCGAGCTCCAGCACGGCTCACGGCACGCGAGCAGGGCTCTGACCGTTGAAGCTGACGCTGCGGATCTCCTCCAGCAGGTCCTTGGTGGGCACGGGTTCCATGTCGACGCAGAGACCCGAGAGGCGCGGGCACCGCTTCTGGTAGAGGTTGTGCAACGCGTGCGCCATGGCGTAGACCGCGTCGATCACGAACTGCACCTTGCCCTCCTGCTCGTACTGGGAGTCCCGTCCCACCCGCTCCTGGCCTGCAGCAAAAAAAACAAAACACCAGCACGGTCGGCTCTTCAATCAGCCAGCACGGTTGGCTACGTGCGGTTGCGAAATAATTTCAACGTACGTACATACAAACAGACACGTGTACAAAGGTAAAGGCACGGCCCTGCAATTTCCTGGCTCATGCCGCTGCCGGTGGAAAGGCTCCTCCATGAGAGTAACCCCCCTCTATTTGGGAGTCATTTGGCCTAATCTTCCACGTGTGCCAAGATGTCTTGGAAGAGGTGGGGAGTTACCCACACTTCAGCTCACCGCACGTGACCTACCGATGTAATGCGGCGTCCCTGCTTTTACCGCTGGGTGGACAGACATCGGGGTGGTGGTGGTGGGGGGGTTAAAACAACTTGCACCGTCCTCGTTTCCACCGCTGTGCCGGGAAAACAAATCGAACCGGTGACCTCTGCAGCGCAAGTCCAGCGCAGTGCTGACCATTATACCGCAGCAGCTGCAGCAGCAGCAGCATCCAAACATAAACGCTCCCACGGTTGGCTGCACTTCTGTACGTATATATGTTGAACTTCCCACCGTACGTAGCCAACTGAGCTATATACAGTGTTACAATACAACTTGGATTCGTATAGTCTGTAAACGTTAATGCCAAGATGTCGAGAAGCATATTGATAAATGTATTTTGTAGAGACAGGCAGTCACAGGTGTTTGTGTGAGCCTATGGGTCTCTATGTGTGTCTTTCGGTCCCTATATAAGTCTCGTTAAGACAATACATGGCATCTAAATGTGACCACATCACAGGATGTTGTAGAGAAACAGTGGCCAGGTTTACGATGTATAAACACGTTCATAGGTCAGTATGTGAATCTATGGGTGTCAATGTGAGTTCATTGCACTGATGATTCTATTGCATGGGCTAGGGAAGAGATGGACTGATGTGGTAGCCGGTAAGATGTGGGGTTGATTGGAATTTACAATGACCGGTACCAGCGGTGTCCTTATCGGCCTCTGTGGAAGAAGTTCGTGCAGGACGCTACTGGGGCGTTGGAAACAAATCGCCCTCCAGCAGCAACTGAGGGCAGAGGAGCGACGCTCACAACTACGGGCAGAGTGCTGGGCGGATAAAACGCAGAGAGTTGGCACAGTCGGGAGCACAGTTGGTGCATCTGCCCGCCATCTCAGCCAGCCAACCCACGGGCACCTGATTCTGTCCCGTGATCTCCTGCCAGCGAGCCTTCGACACTTCACGTTGCCTCAAAGTGCACTGAGCCTGGCACAGGCGCCGTGGTCACGGTCACTGCCACTTAGTGGTGAACGGCGGCTGTTGTTATTGCACTTCTACACAATGTGAGTCTGCGGCTCTATGCGAGTATGCATTGCAATGCAATGCAATGGGGAGTTATATGTGATCGCATCTCGCGGCTCTGTACAAAAACAGTTGGCATGTTTCCTTCGTACAGAGGCGTCAAGTCGCGGAAGATTGTCCTCGCTGTCTTTGAGATCATTCATTGAACTGGGTCCCCGCCTGCCAGTCCTCATCTGACTCTAGCCCCATATACGTGCTCTCCACTCCGGCAACCGTGCACTTCTGCCAAAGAGCTCGTCAACCTTCGCTCAGTATCACGCGTGGGTGGTGAATGCGAGTGGCTGTCGGTGTGGGTGATGGTGTGGGTGGGGACGACTATCTGAACCCGTCCTGGGCCTCAACGAGGTCGACTCAGCCTCGAACGCGTACCTCGTGCGACGTGTAAACATCGCCACGAGGGGACAAAGGTGGCCGGGCGTGGTGTTGGCCAGCCACCCGCTCACGTGCCGTGCCGGCCTTTTGCACCTCTGATTAGCGCGGATGGCTACGTACCGTGTGCATACGAAGTTCTCCAAGTTCTACATAGTAAGTCTCTCTCCTCTCGCCGTCTGCACTGCTGAGACACTTCCCTTTCACGAGTTCACACGCAAGACTCTCCTCTTCTCGTCTGAACACGACTGAGCAGTGACCCCCTACGAAGCGTCTCGACGCCTTGCGAAGCGTGTGAGTTTTCATTCGCGCGCACGGCGCTCGGCGGAGCAAGCGGCGCATGAGCCAGCGACGGTCATGGCAGACGTTCTGTCTCTGCCGTGGCTGTTTCAGCACAGATAGCCTCGTCCTCCTTTTACAAATTGTAGTTTCCAGTCAAGGCCAGAACGCGGTCTAATTGCCTGCAGCAAAGGTAGATTTTTTTTTAATTATGCTTTTGTGCAGATTGGAAGTGTTAATTGAATGTTTGATGTGTGACCTCTGGAGTGGGAGGTATGGAAAGCTTTGTAAAGGGTTTTGTTGTAACACCACATGGCTCGCTGAGAAACTCAGTATGTGTTCACGTCTCCTCCGCCACTGTTAATGATCTTAACGTGAGGCTGACACGCAGCATATTGTGCAGGCATTAACTTTTATTTTAATTGGTGTTGTTTTAAAGATGTCGGCAGGTGGCTCAGAGGTCAGAGTTCTGTGCCAGCGTGACTGAGAGCCTGGGTTTGAATCTGGGTTTCAGCCACCCCTGTTGTGAGCTGATGAAGACAGCCTCGTCAACAATTAGTGCACAGAAGCCATCATATTAATTAAGTTTGGTTTGCATTTTTGCAAAACTTTCTCTTTCAATACGTAATATATATAACTAATTTTTTTATTTCCATGCAATTAATATCTCTAAGAGGTCAGTTTACGGGATCTCCGAATTAGGTCTGTGACATCTCCTTCCATGGGACATTCACTCGTAGAGGTGGTGCAAAGCTCTGCAGGATTTACGAATGGACACATAACGGCATGCCATCGATAGCACAACTGGAATAAAACTGTGGGAGAAGACCACGCAGTTAAATATATTTAAAATAATATTATTTGGATGTAAAAAAACATTGCTTATGTTCAAGAAATTACACTCACGACCTCTGAATCAACAGAATTGGCTGCAGCAAATTTTACTCACTTTATGCTAATCTTGAAATTATTCTGCACAACATGCTAAGTGCTAAGGGACCATTAAAGACGTATTAACAAATGATTAATTATGTTGAGTGCAAACGTGTAATCGGGTAGATTTTTGCCTCGTCTGAATTTTCAATGTTTCTCAACTCTCTATCCTGGACGGACCGTCGGTGACTTTGTGCTGAGAATGTTTCCACCTAACCAGTGCGAGTTCAAGTTTTATTGTGCTTTTAAGAATTAAAACGCCGTTTAATGTTGTTGTAGCATAACCGTTAATGATACAATAGTTACAAGCTCCTCTGGACGCTGAACAATCACACTCACTCCGTTGCTAGGTGAAAGTCTCCCTCACACCATGTTGATCGTGTGGGTGATTTGAACCACTGAGTTTTCCACCACTCTACCCCATGAAACAAATACTGCGTATCAATAAGTTAATCAAAATGAAAGCACAATAATATAAATGTAATATATATTATACTGGGTGGCCCAAAAGTCAGGGCACATCGGGTTTTTATATTTATTTTAACAAATCAAATAGGATTATTTATTTTATTTTAAGAAATGTTAAAACTGACTTCCATTAACATCAATGCATGCATGAATTTTCTTTTGAAATGACGAAGACGCGCATACTTACAGTGGCTTACTACAGCACAGCGGTGGCATGTAGCATAGTTATGACAAGGCTCGATTATTGCAACTCACTACTCTACGGGACGTCTGGGATTTTTTTTTACCAAGCTGCAGTGTAAACAAAATGCTTTGGCACGTGTCGTGCATGGGCTTCCGGTTGCCGAACTAATAGATGATAAGGTCACACTCATTACACACATAGTGCTTCCGACAAATGAACCACAATTCCTTGCCGATCTCGTCAAGCAACATAAACCATCGCGAAAACTCCGGTCATCCTCGCAGCGGCCTTTGGCTAGCCATCGAATAAAGATGGTCACTGCATCGCGTGCTTTCAGATGCGCTTCTGCGGCCGTCTGGAACGCTCTTGCATCCGATATTGGGATGCCACCGGGAGCTATGCACTTTTAAATCATCCAGATTCAAAACTCATTTCTTTCGAACTGCTTTTTGGTGTTCAGGTTGTTGTCCGTCCAACTGCGCCTCCGATTATCGCGGATGACTACGTACGGTGCGAAAGAAGTTCGACGTACGTCCAATGCACACGCGAACTGCGTAAGCAGAGGCAAAGTTTTACGCGCGCCCTCTTCGGCGAGAGCCTCTGCGCCCGCCTGCCCTCTGAGCATGATGAGGGCTCATATTTCGATTTAAAGCTTTCGTGACTGCAGGGATTCATCTTCTTGGTTCTTTCGGTAAAGTCACGTAGAATGGATGACGTTACCGAAAGAACCAAGAAGATGATGAGGGCTCGTTAAAAATTCACAGCGGCGCAAGGCAGCGGCGCGTCACCACGTGCGAGCCGAGCGACGCGTTATACTCCCCCCACCCCGAAACCCGCCCCACGAAACTCCTCGCGCGACTGAAAAAACGAGATCGTAATTCTCACGAATCGAGCAGTCCCCGCAGGATCGCTAAAGAGCGGCCTGTCGTTTCGGCAGCGTCGCGGAGACGCGCACCGTTAAGATTAGCCGCCCGAGTCGGCAGTAAATAAATGGATAAATAAACGTGCGAGCGGAGTGAATGCGTAAATAAATAAAGGCGCTGCCTTAATGGAGAAATTTCTCGCCTATCCGGTGCGGGGAAATTAAGCAGATAAAACACTCGTGGCGGAGGCGATGTGGCGTGCGTGCAACTATCCCTGTCCAGTGCTCCCGCCCCCAAAATAAGCATTTTTTTTTATTTGAAGGCAGGACCTGGCTGACGGATACGGCAGCAGTGGCATAACCATCGAGTGTGCAGGCGCTGCAATTGGGAGAGGGAGAACATTGGACAGGGGAGGGCCCTATTTTCATTCCTTGCACCAGGGCCCATGCCAACCACGCTACACCACTGAGATCCATAAACTTACATAGCGACCTGTCGACTCGCATAAGAGACCCATAGACTGGCATAGGACCCACAGACTAACGCAAACCCATAGACTTTCGTATACGTCCAAAGACTAACACAGAACGAATCGTCTACGAGAATACCATTGGAGTAAGATAGAACCCAGTGGCGTAGCTATCGAGTGTACAGGCAGTGCAACTGCACCGGAGGCAACCACGCTTCCTGGAGGAGCGCAGACGAAGGTAATTGGCGAGGCAACCCCCCCCCCCCCCCCCCACAAATTTCAGGGCCCCATCCCGACGACGGACGCTGTGTGACTCTATCGGAGAGCAGAATAGTGGCGGCAGCGTGCTCATGGGCGACGTCTTTCGCTCACGATGTTGACAAGTGGCTTCATCATCGCCCTCCCCGTACGGCGGAGGTGACACTCAACCCCACGCCACAACTGAACCCCACCCGCTGATCGTACTCGGAGAGGGAGATATTCAGTATGATCTGAACGATTTCACCGCTGGTCGCGCCCTCCAAGTGAATCACATACAAATTGAATGGCAGGGAATGTAGCGCACTGCAGCTCACAGAAATGTAGTTGAGCCCATATATTGCACTCCTGCATTCCATGTTGAACCCAGCATGCTGAGTTTATATTCCAGCCATGGCTAACATCAGTGGGAAGTGATATCTGAACAGGTCCTGAGTCGCCCCTTCAGCTCACGCTGAACACACCGTTAAAGTAAGGTCACACAACCCTGCTCGCCGACGTGGCATGGAAAGGCGTTCATCGAGCAGTGGATTTACAAAGGTGCTGTGATTGGTCAATTGTTAACATTGTGTTCCACGTTGCTTGAAATTAAAGGCTGGAGCGGAGTGTCACCACAGACAGCAAGACTTATATTTCTTCATGCACTGATCTGGCGGTGCATGGCTTAAGCCTAGTGGCTGGGCAGTGTAAGGCAGTGATGAACAAGTTCTGTCAAAAAGTATTATCTTAATCATCGCAATCTCTGTACAACGCGAGGGCTACAAAGCACGCAGAGTCTGACGATAATATGCGACCACTACAACTAAGCAAATATCAAGACAGAATACAACAAAATCAGAATAGAGCTATTCAATCTGATTGCTATCCATTTTTTTGTGCCCTTTTTACCCAATTTCATACCAATTGTGCTATCGGCAGCATGTCTGGCGAGATGAACAATCTGTTTGGAAATCTCAGAGCAGCGCCAACCCATTGTGTTTTAGAACAGCCCGCGAGGGAGCGTATCGCGGTTACCTCTGAGATCCTCTCAAGTGATTGATTGAAACGGATCCTCTGCATCCTGCATCGTCCCAGAATATTGTCTTTCCAGACCAAGAGCATCAAGCAGCAAGACAGCTCTGGACGAGTTTCGATCGTCTTTGGCTTGCACAGCTTGGGGGGAAATTCGGCGCCAGCTCACGGCCTGGGTGCTGCTGCTGCTGCCTTTCCTGTTCATCTTGCCGAAAATGAACCACAACACCTTCTTGCTGATCTCGTCAAGGAACATAAACCATCATCGCGTGAACTCCGGTCAACCTCGCAGCAGCGGCAGCGGCTTTGGTTGGCCATCTACCAAAGACGGTCACCGAATCGCGCGCTTTCAGATGCGCTTCTGCGGCCGTTAGGAAGCCACTGGAGCAGTGCACTTGTAATTATGGATTGAAAACTCATTTGTTTAGAACTGCTTTTTGTCTTCAGTCTGTTGTACTTCCCCCGCATCTCTATTTAGTTGGCTACGTACGGTGCGAAAGAAGTCCAACATACACACAGTACATTCGCACATTCGAGCCATTCTCTCTCGCTCTCCCTTCGAGAGCGAGCGAGTTGCGTGCGGCGCCTCATTACAAGTTGGGTCTCGTCCGCAGAGCCAGCCTTCCTAATCGACAGCTGGCTGGATCACTCGATGTCATTGGCAAGTGCACGCCACGAGGACACATTTGGAGACACAGAATGGAGTTCTACTCACGTTTACCCTCACCAAGGCAGTGTCACGCCTGCCTAAGGAAGGCTGAGAACAGAAGGTCAGGAAATATGACCTCTGCACTCGAATGTTCGTGAACCGGACCCGTGAGGCTTCGTGCTAACCAGGCCATCGCTCGTCGACAGACGTGAAGGATAAAGCCACAAGGGGCTCCTCAATGGGAATTTGTGGACGAGGCTTAAGTGGGCGGCTATGCAGGTGACAAGGCAGTGGATGAATTCAACTGATTGATGTGCAATTTACACAGCAGAACACACAATGGGGATCGCGTTCTGGTGTCAGTCTGCCAAATAATACAGCCACAAGTAGCTGGAGATTCAGGCAAGATAAAATCGTTACTTTTTTATTATTTAATATCTGGTATAAAACCTCATTAGGTATAAAAGAAAACACATAAATGACAAAAAAGATGGAATATCTGTATACGGTCAATTCCACGGTCGTGGAATTACAACCGTTGGACTGAACCTGACGATCATAAAATTGGACACAAGCATTATATGGGCGTTCAGAGCTTCTAAAGATGTTTACGTTACGATACATTGCAGGGCCCATTGCATCGCCGTGTCCAAAATGCCTACATTGTTCTTGTGATAAAAAAAAAAATCCGCTACGTGTGTTCAACTCCCTTCGCATCGTACGTAGCAAACCGTGCTAATCGGAGGAGCATTATCGCAGAACTGTCCAAACTTCTGAAAATACAGACATTATATTGGAATGTCACTTAACCCATCGCTGAATGTGGATCGGAGTCGCGAACAGTGACGGAGAAATATGGAAAGGCTGGAAAGTGCCCGAAGAAGTGTGGAGAGGTGCACGCTTGTAATGAACACTGAGAGACAGCAAGCTGAACACATGGATTCGAGAGCATACAACGCGGCGAGTTAGTGATGTTATATAGATCATAAAGAGAATTGAAGTCTGTTCTCCTGCGTTGCTGTCGAACACCGCGTTATGGAAAAATCGCGTGATGATAAATGATATGTAATGTAGGGTAAAGCACGGTCCGCGATAACACGTGAGATGCTTACGCAGGCTGAACAAAGACCGATGCGCGTGGGTTGCATCTAGAGCATCCAGCAGCATCCCACTCTGTGTGATGATGCTATGCCGAGGCGGCCATACGACTGTTTATTCCTACTCGCACTGCGACGTAGTTCCGTTCACTCGAAAAACGCAGCATTATAGGAAAACAAAACTGTAATTGGGCTTTGGGCAGCCCACGTTGCTAGAAGGGATAATCGCTGGCGGTTGAAGCTAAACGAGGACACGCCAGAGAGGACGTTCAACACGCAGGCGGAGCAACTGAAGTTGACTCGCGCCAGCTGGATCGTTACATCGATAGATCGCAGGAGTGGCGTGGGGAGGCCTTCGTCCGGTGGTGGACTGACCATGGCCGATGATGACGAGTTTTAAAAATAGCCGCTGAATCTTTGCCGGTGTGCTTCCATAAATCGTTGGCTAGCGCGTGCTGACCACTGCCTTCCTCTGTGACCACGAGGGTTTGTAAAAGCCACACCCAAAGCTTAATGGAGCTCTTTAGAAGCCCCCCGAGCGATACTAAGCATTGCTCGTCTCGTCGTGCCCACGTGACGAGGAACGTGTGCTGCTGTGAAGAGGAAGGGAATGGCTCTACATGTCATACATACATAAACTCATCATACATATGTGGTGACATAGAATGGGTCACTACGGCGCGCAGCGCTGTTTACTGACAGAGAGGGGAATTGTGGGTGGAGCAGCCGATCTGCCAGAAGAGCATGCAGTGCCATGGAATGGGTCACTCGGGTGCGTAGCGCTGGTTGCTGGCAGACAGAGGGCATCTGAGGACGTAGAAGCCTGGTCGGCCAACAGGGCACGTGATAGGCCGGGGTAAGGGATGTAGGGCTAATTTAACAGAGGGGACACGTGGGGTATAGCTCAGAACCTTCTGGTAGGTTCAAGAAGGGGGCGTGGCCGAGGGTGGAGGCAGGCCACGCTGGAGGGAATAAAAGGGATGTCCCGAGACTGGATCGGGGCTGTCGTTTGGAATGGAACCCGTCGTGCTACATCTTCGTCTTCGTCTCCTCGGCGTTGTGGGTCAGGCAGCGTGCCGGCTGTCCTGACCTGTCTGTAGTTATCGCGTGTGTGAACAGAAGTGTTTAAGTGTCGAATAAACGTATGTGCCTCCTACTATTAGTGTCTCCGACGTGACTCACTACACATACGTAAACCCATCATGTATGCACAAGCTCATTTCTTTCTTTAGAACTGATTTTTGTCTTTTGTTTGTTGTCCTTCCCCCGCATCTCCGATTGGCGCGGTTGGCCACGTACGGTGGCGAAAGAAATTCAACGTGCGGTACATACACACAGGGTCAACGGCTCAACAGATCGGGGAACTTTCAAAACATAGCGCAAGAGACTCAAATTAAATCGGGGTTATCGGTTGGCAGTGAGGGAGAGGGGAAGGCAGAGGGGAGGGGGTGCAGAGGGTGTGGGGGAATCCTCTCAAACACTCACCCACGCGTCCGTTGCATCTCAACTCGATTGCTGCAACTTCCTTCCCCACGGCCTCGCCGCCAAATCACTTCAACAGCGGACAGACTCCAGATGGCCCAGAATGCCACTGCCAGATTTGTCACCCACGTGCGTATATGACACCATACCACTCTCTCCGTTGGCTCCCAATGCAATTTGACTGCGATGAGGTGGACTCACTCGCGGTTCCCCCCTCCTTCCCCTCCCGGCTCCTGCCCCTCGCCGACCGCCTTTGTCTTCCCAATGCAATAATGCCTCATTACTTTTCAGCCGCCGCCCAGCTACGACCAGGCCTAACCCAACCTCTCCCCTGATCAATCCCTCCTCGTTTCTACCGTCGTTAAAACTTCACCATCGCTCACAATAACCCACTCCTTCATTTCAAATCGTTATCATCCTATGTGCAATTTCATAATTGCTCTAAAGCGCCTTGAAGAAAGGCGCTATGAAAAATCTTGATAAGATGTCAAGGATTGTCATGTGTGTATGCTGAACTTCTTTCGCACCGTACGTAGCCAACTGCGATAATTTGGAGGCTCTCACAGAGCTTGAACAGGTGCTCCGAACAAAAGTTAATTAGGATCACATGCGTAAGAATGTCGTGGTGTTTCCGACTCACGTACGATGTGTGTGTGTGTCATGTGATCACGTGGCCGCGGCAGCTACTCGCGGGCCACTAATTTCACCACAATGCTTAACCAAAAAAAGCAATTATTTAATTGAATCGCGACCCTAATACGTGACAGTCCATCAAGTCGCGAGGGCGTGAATTGACCCAGAGTCGCTGGCACCTCCACAGCCCAACTTCGAGATGAGACCCCAATATTGTCGATCCTCCCAGATAAAATCTGAACCATTTGTCATTCTAGGCAAATAAAAGTATTGCGTGAATTAAATTCGACATGCACACACCAACTGTACTCTTTTTATGTTTTACTTAAAATGCGTAATAACGGGCATGTACTATGAAAAATAAGAAGAGGCTTTATCTTTTCTGGCAATACGATAGGTGTTAAGATGTTCAAACACCCAACAGATACCTTTTACAAGTTATCAAGTCTGCAATAACCACACGTTCTTGTGGTGAACATGCAAACAAACATGCTCTGATAATATATAAGCATTGTCTTTGAAACTGATTGGCCTACACCAGAGACAGCCTTCTTTATAGCCCCATCTCAGCAATGTCAGACCAGAGGACAGCGCCAAAAGGCAAACAGTACAAAGACAATGCACGTATCAGAGCACTTAAAGCTCGGGGCGAGACGCTGTGTCATGTACTACCACCAATGGGGGAATACTGTGATGGTGGCCAATTTTCAAGAACAGTGATGGAGTGGCTGCCAATGAATGAAATGCATCCAAGTTGACGTCCGCCGGGCCAGATGGAACTAAGAAACCAGCTCGTGGGCCAGGTGGCTATGCAGTCTGTTGCATCGCAAAACCGTGAACTGGGGAAGGCCCTCATCCAGCAGGGGATTGATTGTGGCGGATGGCGATGATGGTGAGGATGACTTGCTAAATGTGGAAGCCACTGGGCTTGGATTGCGCCTCTGTGTGTTAAACCCTACTTTGGTAGTTTTACTTTAAATTGCATTGCCCAGATGGATAAATGTAACGGAAACGCGCGCGAAAAAAAAAACATGCTGACTCTCTTATATGTAATTTATGCCCGTACCCATAATTGTGCCCCAAAGAGCCGGGGGCCTAATTATCCATGGAAATGCCAACAAAAACAGGCACAAACCATTACCAAGCCGCAGCCGTTTAACCCGTTCGTCTCCGTTGCCCACACGTACCCAAACATTCCCTGTAATACCCTTGTCCTGTCGAGCCTCGCAGACCGGAGTGTGTGCTGTTAGCGAGCACCTATTAGGCCAGGCCAGTACGTGTGGTCATTTCTCTTTGTCTCCCGGTGCTGACGTTGACACACACGCATCCGATATACGCCCCCCCTCCCCCCCCCCCCAAACATTCACAGAATGTAATGACAAGCGCTGTTAATGAGCGCCTATAAAGGTCGGCACAACACACAAGGCAGACGGTGTTGCCAGCACCACGCCAGCGCCGCCTTTGTCTCCCAAAGCACTTAAGGCTTAGACCATTAATTTTGAGGCTGAGTCGACCTAGTGGAAGCACAGGGACCAGGCCAGATATCACACACCGCCCATGTCAGTTGCGATCGCGAATCAAACTTGGCTCGCCGGGTTCGCAGCGCGGCGCGCTAACCACCGTGCCACCGCTCCCAATCCTCCACATACGCACAAAGACAAAGATACCCCATTTAGCCTCAGCAGACTTTTTGAGGCGAGTGCTATCAACGAGCACCTATGGATGCTGGTACGGCACATGAGGGGATGGGTGGCCAAGCACCACGCCAAGCCTCTAGTGATGATGTTTACATACTGCACCAAGTATTGAGTTGAGGCTGAGTCGACCTAGTGGAGGCCCAGGACCAATTTCGATTATTGTCACTGGTGTTTTTTCGTGAGCAGGAATTCGCGTAGGCGGATTCGTAACGCAGCACGCTAATCGTTACATCCCTGCTCCCCACATACACACACACACACAATAAAAAGATACCCGTATTAGCCTTAACAGACTTTCGGGGGCAAGTGCTGCTAGCGATCACCTCTGAAGGCCGGCACGGCACACAAAGACACACAGAGACAATAAATCATACATCGTATCAATCGTACATTCCACAGCCTTTGACTGGATGAAGGCCTTTGCTGGGATTATGTCCAAAGTCCACCTCAGCAGTCTCCACTCAACATCGTCGTTTTGTTCCGATTTAAAGCTTTCGTGACAGCAGGGATTCATCTTCTTGGTTCTTTCGGTAAAGTCACGTAGAAGGGAACTAATAAAACAATAAAAATACAACATAATAAAATAATTCTCACGACGTTTCGGCAACGCAAGCAGCCATCCTCAGGTGAAGAATGAAGAATGAAACACCACCAGCTTAAATATACGCTCCAATCTTGGTGGTGTTTCATTCTTCACCTGAGGATGGCTGCTTGCGTTGTGGCCGAAACGTCGTGAGAATTACTTTATTATGTTTTATTTTTTATTGTTTTCTTACTTCCCGTCTACGTGACTTTACCGAAAGAACCAAGAAGATCCTCGTTCTGTGTTGACCAGCCCTGCTTCGCGATGGGTCCACGAAACTTCACCTGACGCCGCACTGCCGTGACCCCCTCCGACCCCACCGCGTGCCCTCCGTCTCGTGAGACGTGGCCAAACGCAGCACCGAAAACGGACCGAATCTCCCCTCGGTTCCGACGACGCTCGCAGAAGGCACTGGCTAAGGGTGACTCATTGATCCCACCGGGGGGGGGGAGGTCGTCTCTGCTGGGTTGTGAGTTTTGCAGAGAGCAGGGCCACGTGACAGACGCCGAGTGAGGCACGGGCCTATACACCGACGCGTCGAACCCAGGGCCCTCGGCGGGGCGAAAGCGTCGTACGGAACCACGCGAGCTTAACTATTGACAGCCTCGCGAACGCCCCTGCGATTAATATTGCATGGACGAGCATTGCAAAGGATGGGCCTTCGCGGGAACGTTCTTTAGGGTGTTTCTTGCTGCAGGGATGCAGTGGCGACAATTGTCTTCGGCGTCATTGTTATAACGTGAGTGTACTTTTCGTTTGTATTTCGTTCCACGTGTGTATTTTAAAAACGTTTTATTTCCCTGCCAAACAAAATGTGGAACGCGTAACGTCTCCCGGAGTGTGTACTTGCTTCTCGCGCATGAACGGAGCTAAATCAAAGGGCATGCGTGTCATTACTCTTCTGCACTCGTCCCCAAGTATTAAAGATCTATATTTAACACGTTCGTGATGAAGTGCGGAGGTTTTTCAAGTCAAATGTTTACGAAAAAATATTTGTATCATCACGACTGTGCCACTGGTAACGAGACGGAGTTTCTAACTCGGATATCTTGCAGAGCAGCCCTTCGCCTATGAACTGCCCACGGAAGTGGATGCTACAGAAACACCTCTGAGATGCCTTCAAGTGACGGCTGTCCCATACATTAGGCAACAACACTTTCCCACCTGCCCTGCCATTGAGAATAATGTTCATCATATGGCGGTTTAATTATCAGAGCTATACATTAATGTAATTAAGTTTAGAACCAAATTTATCGTGATGGGTTTTTTTATGTGCAGTCGTTTGTATAACTGGGATAATACCATTAACTTACTGCACTTGAGAACCCAATTTTCAATCCCACATGGCTGAATCCTGAATGCAAACAAACCTCAGATTTCAATTGTACTAAGTCGGTGCCCGGATCTCTGTTTTAAAATGTCAAAGGACGTCTGCCTGATCACGCGATGACAGGCAATGTTCTCAGGCTCAGGGACCCTTAAGAACCCGGCGTTAATCACAACCGGCTGCCTGGATTTCAAACCCAGGATCTCAGCGTCACCAGCTCAGTGCTCAACGCTCTGATCTCTGAGCCACCGGCCAGGCCAACCCTGACGAATAAAACACAAAGTGCATCAAGGACTTACCGGTGCATTTTTTGGCGTGCACGGTCTGCCTTGCTCCGTGGCGGCTCAGCCGGCATTTGAAGTTCTCCTCCCAGAACTCAGCGAACCAAACGTTCCTCCTGTTGTTCTCCAGCGTACGGGACGTGAAGTATTTGTCGAACTCTGCGGATGCGAGAGGTCGGACAACGCGGAGGCTTGCTCGGCGCCAGCCAATATCACTCACGGTGGGTCAAGGGGGGGGTTTGCTCAGCCGGTCTATTAGGCGAATATTGCTTAGAGGGGCAACCGTGCCGGTAAAACAGCAAGGGGGTGTGGGTAACGGGGTCCAGAGGAATAATAATAGTTAGAGCGGTTCTGTCGTGCAAAACGAGCGGTCGGGTGTCGAATTTTATGATCCAAGGGAGCATCGTCGCGAGTGTGCTACCCCTGTGAAACACAGGTGCGTCACGATGGTGCGTCGGGTGAAATACATTGCAATCGATGGTCGAACGAAACAAATTATTTGGCGACGCTGTCGCTATGGCAGCGGCGCGCAGGGACAGTTAACGACGAACACAAACTCAACACGCTCGTCAACAACACTGCCTCGTGATAAAAAAAATATATATATGAAATCGATGGCGTTTTGCGTAATGGCCCCCATTCGTGGCACATAAACGCGACGTGCGGATAGCACCATGCGTGTGTGTAAAGAGGCAAAAGAAAATGCTGTGATCCGGACAAAATAAACTGGGGTACGTTTCAAACGGGACGTTAAAACTGAGACAAAATTGAATGAATTATTTTACGAATTACTGTATGACCCCAGGCGTGGGGATGGGGGGGGGGCAGTAATACGTAGATGACCTGATGTGCACGAAGCATACGTAGTTTGAAAGATATTATTGTCTTGTAAGCATAGAAAATTCAAGGCAAGTAAAAAATGTCAAATACAACTGTTTAAATTATGAATTTATACGTATTATACGGCAATTGATAATAAAATCCAACCAATCGTAGCCTGGCCGGTGCGATGTTTTATACATTGTTTAATTCGGAGCGAGTTTGCGTGCCGCATATTGAATTGCGTGTTCGCAGCCTGACGTGCCTTACGGAACAACCAAGAACCAAACGGGGGGGGGGTTGATACTCCAACTCTTTTGAAAAATGAGCGGCCCTATAATTAGTGTGTGGAAATACAGCTCCAACCCCATACTCCATTTAGAATCCACACGGTAATGTGCTCTGGAGGTTGGTATTGATTTCTTCCTAAAGTTTCCCCATCAACGGCGAAGGTGTGCAATGCATCCGCAGTAATGCGCCGCCGTATCCACACCCACCGTGGTGAAAATTGTGAAATCTAATTACACCTCCTGGCGGTGGCAGTAAAAGAAAGAAAAACAAAAACCTGTGACGGATTCATTCTAACACGGAGCCGGGCTTTTTACGTCTGGCCCAGGTGCGTGGCAGAAGAACCATCGACTCAGACACGAGATACACAGAACACCTGGTGAGTCCAATTCACAGTGCCTAACTTGGCACGCGTTCCTATTTGATACAAACACCTGTGTGCACGGCTTACTGCTGTTCAACCAAACTGTTAAGGGCCGAACGTTGGGGGGGGGGGGGGGGGGGTGTAACGATGCGATCGATGATTCACCAATTAAAGCACGGTTTTATGCTCACGACACATTCATTGAATCGTGTGCATGGGAGAATTATCTTTATATTCATCGTAATCATTGCCCCATACTGAAAGTGTTCCGTGCCGGGTGGAGCGGTGGCGCAGTGGTTGACGTGCTGCAATACGAGCCCGGCCAATCGAGTTTGATTTCCGGCCGTGGCTAACATCATTGTCATGTCATATCTGAACCGGTCCTGAGCAACCATTCCTCTTCACTAACCAGCGTGGTGAAGTATGGTGAAACAACCCCCCCATGAGCAACGTGGAGTGAATTGATAACGAGCTATACACGTGTATAAATTTACCCCTGCAGCCAAAAGGGGTGCTAATATTCATCACAATATTAGATGGACTTTTAAAACAATAAAAAAATATTGCTATTTTTCGAATTACTATCCCAAATCATGACAATTCATCAAATCGCGGGGGCCTAGAATGGGTGCAAATTGTCACAGGCCAAAAACATTGTATCGCGCTGCTGTATGTATCTACGGATGTTGAATTTC
Organism: Lampetra fluviatilis; assembly: GCF_964198595.1. Taxonomy (NCBI): domain Eukaryota; kingdom Metazoa; phylum Chordata; class Hyperoartia; order Petromyzontiformes; family Petromyzontidae; genus Lampetra; species Lampetra fluviatilis. The sequence continues at coordinate 12,834,252 of NC_136285.1, read as the reverse complement.
TTTCGCCACTTGGAGGTGCGGGATTGTCCGTTCATACGGCCATCCGGTCAGGGTGCGGTGCGCCAGGAGACCGTGCCCAAGGTTCCGTCTGAGCGTCCCTACCGGACACGGAGGCGCGCTTGGGCAGGATGGTGATGGCGCCCTCCGCTTCGTCCTCCTGGTTGCGAATGGGGGCGATCTTGGAGCCCCAGCTGTCCGACGCCACCCACAGGAAGTGGCCCGTCTGGTTCGCACGCCGCGTGGCCTCCAGGAGCCGTCTGCGTCCGAGGGAGGCGGGCGTGGGGGGGCGGGGTAGGGGAGGTGTGGGGGGGTGTCAGACGAGCGGTGATTCCCAGCCATGTAATAGGAGGTGGCGAGGTATTATAAGCCACAATAGCTCGCGAGCTCGTCAAGGAGCAAAAACCATCACGTGAACTCCGGTGGTCATCCTCGCGGCTGTTGGCTAAACCATCGAACAAAGGCGGTAACCGCATCGTGCGCTTAAAGATGCGTTTCTGCGGCAGTGTGGAACGCTCTTCCTTGTGATATTAGGAGGCCACTGGAGCAATGCACTTTTAAATCATCATCTAGATTGAAAACCCATTTCTTTAGAACTGCTTTTTGCGTTTCGTTTGTTGCTATTCCCCACAACCTTGTGGGGACGTTAACAGTGGTTGACCTATGCAGACAACCCATCCCTGCCGTAGGAATTGGCATTTTCTACCACTGGCCCAGGGCTGTGAATAGAGAGATGAGCACAGGCTCAATGTTGAGCAGGAAAAACAAACATTTTGCTCGTGCTTTGAGTTCAAAGTTGTGAATGTTCTTGCCAAACGAACGAATGATCACCTGTGTCCACATTGGTCCTTGAGGTCACTCGTGACTGGGCGGTGAAAGGCCGAAGCCGAACAAGGCTTTTGGGTGCCTCGTGCAATGCAGTTTTTGTTTAAGCATTGTGATTAACAAGCAGATTCTCCCTTGTTCCATACGTTGTTGAAAATGTTCCACGAGGGAGATCAACAAACAAAACAGTGGCATCCAAGAAGATGCCCAACGAGGCGATGGCAGCGACAGACGCGGCTCATGTGCAGGTGGCAAGCACAGGACAGGTGCTTTTTGCATAATTTTGTTTAAATGCATACATCATTTTCAAGCTTGGAAGAGTAAAACAAATACCCTCTAATTTCCTCTAGTTGACGCCTTATTTCCAGCAGTGGCCTCAGCAACCGGTTGCCTTTTGCTTCCATTCAATTAAAGCTTTCGTATGATGAACGGGATACGTAACATTTATATTTTTTTGTCGTGTCATTCCGTCACAGGACCGTGAGAGATGGCGACAGCTCGGGGAGGACTTCATCTAAGCCAGTGGATAGATCACGGCTGATTATGCGAATTGACTTTAACCTGCTATGAGGCTGCTTTGGTCGAATGCACCATGTCGGAGCTCGAGAGCTAATACCCAGTCGCCCCTGTTGCTCTATCCACCGAGATGGGCCATTGGAACAAAACAAAATATCGACGTTTGTCTAAATGGCTCCACGTGTGTACTTCTCCAAGGCTTTCAACCAAGTCGCCGGCAAACCGCGCAAGAAAAATGTTCTGAAATTGGCACGCGGTGCCTGTAACCACACAATTAGGAGGCAGGCCTGGAGAGTAAAATAAGCTGTTGTTTCAGTGCTTCTCATTCTTCTTACGTGCGGCGTGTTTCGGAGATAAGCAATTAAGCTGTGAAACGCCAACAAATGTTCAGGTCACACTCATTGCGCACAAAGTGCTCGCCGCAAATGAACGGCAATGCCTGGGCGATCTCGGCAAGGACCATAAACCATCACGCCAAACTCCGGTCATCCTCGCAGCGGCTTTTGGCTGGCCATCGAACAAAGACGGTCACTGCATCGCGTGCTTTCAGACGCGCTTCTGCGGCCGTCTGGAACGCTCTTGCTTCCGATATTAGGAAGCCACTGAGGCTTTGCACTTTCAAATAATCTAGATTTAACACGAATTTCCTGAGAATTGCTTTGTGTGTTTAGTTTGTTGTCCTTTCCCCGCACCTCCAATTAGCATGGTTGACAGTGTACAGTGCAAAAGAAGTTCGACATACATACAATGCTTCAGGAAATGCTGATGGTTTCTACATACCCACAAAGCCTGTGTGATTTTTTTGTACAGCATTTTCTTTGTTGTTTGAAATGGTTTTCCAGCCTGCACTATTATTCCGCTATGATGGGGTTTTCGCCTCATTTTCAGATTTGATTCACAGTTAGAGGTAGAAACTACCTGTTTTATTTCCACGTGTGTAGCCGATGGGCACTGGTCACCCTCGATAACATCGGACTGCGCAGAAAAAAGGTCAGGGGTGAGCCATTCGTCGTGATTATTTATAAAAAAAAATTGGCCAGGCGATGCGCGGAATGGTGCCGGCAGTGATGCCCCATCTGGGATCGGTGCCCAGAACTGAGTGTAGATTTGGCAGGAACGCTGCGTTTTGACGTTGTCTTCAGCTGACTATCCCCAACCACGGTGACATAATCAGCCAAATTACAAGAGACTATAGATACGTTTCCTCCTTTGTGAGAAGAAATAAGTGGCTTCTATATTCCCCGGGTAAACCCCAGCCTCATGATCGCTGTGTTTGTCTATTTGTAAGCAATGCTTCGTATTGTTTGGTGTCTCCAGGTCACAGGGCGAAACTTATTTATCGAATGCTATTTCACGTGACTTCCCACAGTCAAAACACAAGTCACATTGACAAAATATCTATAGCTAAAGGGACGAAAATAAAGCTTATGGATGAGATTACTTTAGACATCGGTGGGGAATGTTCTGTTGGACACGGACGCAAATAGATGGACAAGCGAATTCATTAAGTGAGGCTACGGTTGCTTTGGAGAATACATGTTATAGTATTCACGGCAACGAAACTCAACGCATTCCGCAATAACACTTTCTTTAAAAAGAAACAAAATATATAACAAACAACATTCGAGAAATGGCCCTTCTTCACAGTACATAAAAACGAGGGCCATTGCCCAAAACGTCGCCTGTTTTTACGTTTTTATATTTTAAGGCAGTCCTATTCATGAATGTGTAGCGCATCTGATTTTTATTTATTAATGTATAATGTTTGACATCAATCAAACTGTTAACATTTTTTTTTTAAAGTGGCCTCGGGCAGGACACGCTGCTGGCTAGAAGGAGTCATGGCCGGTGGTCAAGAACGATGATTGAGCGGCAGCTGAGGAAATGGAATGCGTTCCCTCAGAGGATAACCCACGGAGTGGTGATTTCAGTTCGTGGCGGAGGTGCCAGGTGGGTTATCGCAGGGGATAGTGAAAGACGGCGGCTGGCTTGAGGAGGGGGCCTTCATCCAACAGTGATATGGCGAGCGTGGCTGATGGTGATGATGGATGATTGTGTGTATTTGAGACAACCGTTGATGTTCTCGTTCACAATTCATATTAAACCGACACCGACTGAATGCATACGCTCAAGTGTTGTACGACAGCGAAATATTAAAGACCAAACACATCTCACAGTTCATGGTGAATTATAACAAAGAGAAAAACTTCTGAAGTTCCCTTGAAAAGTAAAAAAAATATTATACAATAAACGTTTGACGAAATGCAGACGTATTGTACAATTTTGTGCTGAGCGAGCAATTTAAATTTAAAAGAAATATTCATGTCAATATGTCACGTCCAGTGGAATAGAGGATGTATTAATTGCACGGCGTTTTAAACTGACCTCAACAATGTTGTGACATTGCGAGTAATATCGAGGATGAATTACCGACGGTAATGTTTTTTTTTATTTTTAAACGTTCTCCACAATGGCACTTTCCCTAGAACTCGGCGACACTGAGCCTTGCAGTAAAAATAAAAAAAACACACGCAAGAATGTGTGAATTATACACGTCGCATAACGCTGAATTATATTAATTTAAGCAGATCAAATTCGGTTCTGGTTTCCTCATGGATTCCGCAGCGATTGTAGGCTCGGGAACCGACTCATGTTAGCTCGTTGGCCATCATTCTTCCGTCGCTTATCCAGAGAATCCTCACCGCCGACCCTTATGAATCCCATCAGACACCGCGATGCCCAATAACAACTGGAGCTGTTTTCGTATCGACCGGGAAAAAGGGGGAGAAGGGATGGACGGGGGGGGGGGGGCATGGCATTATTGTTGGCTGGCTTTTTACGGGGAAAAAATCACGTAAAATGTTTTTCACTATGTACATTCATGTATACGTGTGTAATAACATGATTGTGTATACATATAGTTGTCTGTGTATGTATTTAGTGGGGAGCTGTAGTGTAGTGGTTAGCACGGCTGCGTTTCGAACCCGACGACAAGAGTTCGATTCCCACTCACGGCCAAATCCAGTGACAAATATCTGAACCGGTCCTGGGCCTAACCCTAGGTCGACTCAGCCTGAAATGAATAACTGGTGTGGCGTGTAAACATTGCCATTAGCCTCCATAGGTGCTACTCGCTAACAGCACTTGCCCCAACAGTCTGTTAAGTCTATACGGGGGATCTTTGTCTTTGTGTATGTATATTTCAGTGGTAATTATCTGAACCAGTCCTGGTCCTCCCCTAGGTCGACTCCGCCTTTTTGTGCAGTGTGTGAACATGGAAGCCAAAGGTGGCTGGGCGTGTTGATATAATAACCCCCACCACTTAGTGGGCTTAATAAGCACTCGCTACCAGCACTTCCCCCTAACAACAGCTCACTTGGGATGTTTGTCGTTTTTTTGTCGTTGTCAACGCACGCGCGTCCGGGCCGCGTCGAGTGACGACTCACTTGATGTCGTCTTCGTTGGCGAAGAGGATGATGGCGCGGGCACTGGGCGTCTCCATGAGGCGGTGGATGATCTTGTCGAAGTCGCTCGGCTTGGGCTCGTGCGGGATCTTCAGGGACTGGGCGATGCACACGCCGCCCGGTGGATTTCCTGCCGTCAGTTGGAGGGTCATGGAGGGAGGGAGGGGACACGGGGGTGAGAGACAGAGCGAGCAGAGTGAGAGGGGAGCGCGAGGAGGATTCGGCACGGTTGCAAAGGTTTCGAGCCGTCTGCGCGTGGGCAGCGTGAGATGGATGGCCCCTCGGCGACCCAGGCGGGTGGCTCTGTGCCGGGAGACGAGACGGAATGAGCGCGGTGGCACGCGGGAGCACGGGCGCGCACCCAGGGCCCCTCCGCCCAGCAGCAACGTAACGCTTGTTCCATCACGCGCGCACACGTGCGTGCGTAGGCGCGGAGATATTGCAACTTAGAGCTCTATTTATAATGCGGGAGGAATAGCGATGTCTGCGCTAATATGCGCGATATTAAATTGTGCATGCGCTCTGCGGTTTTTGTGCCCAAAAGGCTGCATCGACCAATGCAAACATGTTAGGCGTGCGATATATCACAAAGGTCATTGGGGGGGGGGGGGGGGGGTGGCGGGGGAGATGTATTTTATTTGATAAAGGAAACTGAAAGGACCAGAAGGCACACACCCCACCTCGCAGCACCACGCCTACAACACCTGGCAAGCCCTGGACGGTCACCCATTCAAGAACCAACTCGGTTAGACCCTCAGCAGCTGCTGACATCGAATGAGATTGGCCGCATTGTATGTATGTGGAGCTTCCTGGATGCTGCGTTGGTCATGTGTTTTTTTGTTTTTCACACTTCACCATGCTGGTCAGTGTGGGATGGTGAAGCGCGGGGGGGGGGGGCATGTCCAGGACCGGTTCAGTTATCTCTTGCCACTGATGTTCGCCGTGGCAGCGAATCGAACTCAGGCCACCGTGTGTGTGCGGCGTGTTAACTATTTCGCACTTTAACGTGAGGAATGTTTCTCGTTACATTTGTATTTCACAACTTGTCCACGTGTCATAGCCGCAGCAAATTACGTGAACCTTCAGAAATGTGCAAATATTTTGTTTTGTTAAATGCGTTTCGTTACATTATTAATAGACGATTTTAACAAAAATTGTCAAGGCTGACCAAATAATATTGAATTACTACCATGTTCAGCAGTAATTTCAAAGGCCAAAACATGCTGACTGTATTAGTCTTTTATTTAGCACGGCTGTTGTTGTTGTTGTTTAACTCTACAGATCATAGCCAGGGCCGAGCCACAACGATCGGATGCAATAATCATGAGCGTACATGCACGGCCAGCGAAAAAACAACAAACCAACACCAGATCACAATATGGCTAAGCCTACGGTACATGTCAAACAGCATCCGTGGCCTGACTGTCACATGTATTATGACTACGTATTTCATTTTCTCTCTCTCTCTCCACGCAATCTGGCTCGAAGCGGTGCCATCTGTAAAATCGCTGCTGTCCGCCTGTCACTGTCATCGCGCGAGTGTGAGCCATGCATGGGGTTGCTGTGGGTGCCGACGGCCGATGAACATCACAAACATCGGCCAGCCTACACGGCGGCGGCGAGCAGGACGAGGAGTTAACAGACGAACGGCGTCGGCAGTCGGACGTCGTAGATCTGATCCGATCGGCGACACAGGCACCACTGCGCACTGGCACCAGCGGCAGCTGATGCTGCTGCAGCCGGCGATGCTGTCTAGTCGCGCGTGAAAGTGAGCGGCCTCGGTTCTGTGCCTGTATAAGCTCCCGGCACGTGTAGCGAAACGTCGGACACCAGTGCCGAATTAACACGCGGTGGTGCGACCCGAAAACGCATTGGAGGGAGACGCGCCGCGCGACCGCGAACCCCTCTACGCAGGAGAATCAACAAGGCTGCATGGTTCCTCAAACAGCATTCAACCACATCGCTCCCTCCGCTGTTCCCGCAAATGGGCAACAGTTCCCATGGATAATTGTTTTTTTAACCCTTTTATCTGGCAACAAAACTGACACCTTTTTTTTTACAAGGAGTCATGTTTGCATTTTGGTGCGCCTTTTGGCGTCATCTGGTCCAACACCATGTGAGACTAGGCTCTAAAGAAAGCTGTCTCGGGTGTGGACCAATCAACTTCAAGGACAGTGCATACATTATCAGAGTTATGTTTTTTTTTGCATTCTGACTGCAGGTATTGTGGTCAATGCATACATGACTCCTTGTAAAAAAGGTGTCAGTTTTGTTGCCAGATAAAAGGGTAAAAAAACAATTATAATATTTTGCTACTGGCAAATGAGGTTCCCATGAAGTTCAGTTAATGAATTCTCGATTGCTGATGAGGACTCGGGTCTACTGTGTTCGATTACGACACGGCTCCCCCAAATGCTTCCCTTTCACCTCGTAAGAATTTCACATTTTGGTCCACAACCCACGGACTTTCCAGACCAATGTCCTCAAACAACATTTGTTTAAGCAGGCAAAGTCCAGACTAGTTTAGGACTTTCTGATGCTCATCATCAGCAGAGTGTGACTTATCAAAAGCCGACGAGGAGTAAGTGGGCTTGCGCAGGACATTAATCGCTAGAAGGAATGGAACGAGAGCGAAATATAAAAACAAATGCCCCGAGACAGGCCAGGCACTGAGGAGATGGAGCGATGAAATCTGCTCGTGTGCAGGAGCGAGATTTAGGAGTTGTTCAGAACTGTGAGGGATGATATCAGCGTGGGAAGGCCTTCATCCAGCCGCGGATAGACCACAGCTCGAGTTTATGATGCGAATAACAAGCGTCGGCGGTGCTTTATTTACCTGGCAGTCAGGCTTTCCAAGATAAATACATCTCACCATGTTTATTTGTGTTATTATAAATAATGTAAATGACAATAAAGATTGATATTCCGCAGAAGACGACAAGTCTACACCGTGCGAGGTCCTGCACCGTGAGGTTGAGGTCAAATTGTTGATTTTTTGCGCGTGAGAATTTTCATCAATATTTGTTTACCCTTGTTGTTGTTGTTGTTTGTTGTAGCCGGCGAGGCTCGGCTTTTTTTGTTTTGTTTGGACAGGAGATGCTGGGTGACGACACAGACGTGAGTGAAAAAAATGGCCTCTTGCCCAGCCCAGCCATCCACCCCCCGTGGGCCCAGCCATAAACGACACGGACAATAGAACTCCACCTCGCGTCTGGCCCCAATTCCTCGCGGCCCGAGCTGCGCGCGCGACGCGCACACACCTCGCGAATAAACACCGGCAGGGTTCGTACGTTCGACAACAAAAGGAAGAGCAGGTTTGCATCAACAGGGTGTTCCATTTATAGGTAAGATGGATAACCCCTGCTAAAGTAATAAGGGAGGAATTATTGGAGAGAATAACATAATGTTTAAAAGCCTCCGCACGTCTCGCACCAGTATCAAAACACTCATTAAATATTTTATCACTCCCCTCTGTAACATGTGGAGCCACTGCGTTTACAATATTTGATCACCTGTTGCGAAGAAAGCGGTTGGGTATCTATGAATGGGATCAACGTCTATTATAAAGACTGCCAGTGGGAATCCCGTTAAGGCTCCACGGCATTACATTGCTTCGAGGGAGTTTATTTATCCAACAGCGATGCGATGAATTATATTTAAACAATAAAAGGGTAACAAAATAACAATTGCTGCGTTGGGATAGAGTGCTGGGTGATACTACAGTGCTGTGAACTGGGTGACCTGAATCTCGGGCCACAGCTTTCATCAGTGGCGAGCGATATCAAAACCAATTCTTTTGCACGCAAGCAGCAATGTCCCAAGCCAAGCGGGTCTGGCAAACAAACCAGCATCATCGTCCATACGCTTCACGTCTCTCGGGTGCAAATGATTCACCACGATTCCACCCTATTTTGCTGATTTGTACGGTATGCAGACTCCTAGTGAAAGCGTCGTCGTTGTTGCGTGCGGAGTAAAGTTGCGCGGCATGGACACACATTGGGCTTGTGAAGGTAGAAGGCATTTATATTGGCTACCCGTTCATTTCCTGTCCGACTTGCCTCCAATTATGATTGGGCAAGTTGGTGTCTTGCAGCGGCGGCGCGTAACGGTATAAGCACCACGCAGGCGAAACGAACTTGGTATTCCGTGCAGGAGGGTTAATTCATTTTGCAATCTGTAACAAGTGCTGATGAGACAGACTGTGAATTATCCGTATCACATTTACTTATCTGCATTCATCACCACTTGAGTTTTTAATTCGTTTATCATTGCAAATTAGTGTGGCGCGTGACCGTCTCAAAGTGTTACATTACACAACGGAGCGTGTTCAGCATTTATCCAGTTTTCTTTTTTCGCCTTTGCAATACCTTGTCTGATTCAATACTGCTCTCTTTATCAGATAACATCTTCCAGTTGGGATGAGCCCAAGGAATCGATTTTTAAATGTTTCAGCCACTGGATAACTAAGCCGATAAATAGGGCAGTGCCGCAGCTTGGTTGGGATGAGCACTGGTGCAGGGAATGAATTGGGCCTCCCTGTCCAATCTTCCTCCCCCCTCTTCGTAACACAGTGCCTGCGTCCCTCTGGCCCCCCGGGCGGTGGTGCAATCGCACCGCCTGCACAATCGATAGATGCTATCAATTCAGGGGGGTAATGTAAAGCAAATTGTAGAACACACCACGCCAAAACGCACGCGCTTCGAAAACAACGGGGATTGTTTATTTATGATAATGATGGAGGGGGGGGGCTTGGTGGCATCATCAGGCGTGTCACGCTGGGCGTGGCGTTTTAGGGGTTTCCCACCTTCGGGAGGCAAGGGGGATTGATCAAAGGAGGGAACGCACATGGGAGCACGTCTACCGCAAACGGATGGAGCGATGAAATAATCCCGTGTGCAGGTGCCCAAAAGGGTTGCTGCATCGCAGGAATCGTAGGAGAGCGATGGCGATGAATTGTGTGGGGTGGGGGGCTTCATCTGGGATTTGACCTGAGCCTGACGATGATGCGGCCAGCAATTCGGAGAGCCGGTGGTGGGATGCGTGGTGAAGGCACGGGTGATGCATTTCCCTTGCTGCCCCCCAAACCCCGTAAGAGGGTTCACTCGCCGTGCCACGCCTCACCCGGCTCACCCCGCCCCTCCCCCCATCGCCTCCTCCTCCTCCTCGGTCGCACATCGCTCTGGCACGCAGCTATTAGTTATTGATGAGGAAGAAGCCTTTTTATCCCGCACATGAAAAGGAGCGGCGCGCCACTTTGGCGAGCCCCCCACCCCGCCGCCCCCCCCCCCCCCCATTAGCGATGGCGCTCGCGGGACACGGCAGAGAGGCTCCACTCTCTCGCGGTGTCGGCGGGCTAGAGGGGGGTCATCTCCCAGCATCACGGACGGCCACGGTTTTATGCAACAAGGACGTCACGACGGGGGGGGGAGGGGGGCACAGTTGACCTTTTTATTATTTGCGGCCGGGCAGACTTGGAGATGTTGCGCTCCTGTGAATGACCGGGATATGTGGACATGGAACGCTAGAGGTGCAGCCCCTGAAATTTCGTGTTCGCGCCACTTTTCTGTGGAGGCGGCTGCAGAAAGCCACCCCCCTCCCCACCGCCTCTCTCGTGACAAGAGGGTATTTGATATTACTTTTTCACGCTGGGCAGACATCTGGGAAGATATGGGATTGCCCATGCTTTACCCCACCGCACGCGACCGTCCCATCGACTAACTGCAGATGTACCCATTTATTACGGCTAGGTGGACAGACGCAGGTGGATTTTGGAAACGTGCCCCATCGCTTCGTCTGCCGAGCCGGCAAATATAACTGAACTGGGGACCTCTGGATTGCAAGTTCAGCATGTTGTTGGACTCAAAACGAAGTAGAAAGCCTGTTGAGACGAAAATGACCTCCAAATGAAGACCTGGGTGATTAAAAGATGACAATGCACGTTTTCTTGGGTCTTTTGGTAAAGTCACATAGATAGGTGATTTTTTTGAACTAATATGAATTCCTGCAGACACGAAAGCTTTAAGTCAAGATGACAATACACATTGATAAAACAACGTCAAGCAATGCAAATTACGAGGAAACTTTAAATTAGTACCAAATGTCAAGTACCAGCAATAAAATAAGTGATATTATATTATGAGCTATAAAGTGTGACTCAGGAACAATTACATTCATATTGTCCAAACAAAAAAATCCAATTATACATTTTAAACTGACAGGCAAGGAATAGGTTTTAAATGTCAAAGATATGCGACATATCTGCCTTGCGGTGAGCTTGGTGTTTTGAAGCGTGCCTTGTGAAAGAATGTAGGTTAAGATCAATCTTAGTGCACTGCCCTGTGGACCCAGAAACCCGAGTTGGATTTCCGGTTAGGGCTGACATCACCGGCGAGTGATATTTGAACCGACCCTGAGCTCTCCCCTTTCGCCAAACTGCGTGGAGAGGCCCTCATCCAGCAGTGGATTGTTGACAAAAGAAGCTGCAAATTGCGAGTTTACTTTTGGCGAACGTCCTGCGGAAACTTGCACAATGCCTGAACAAGATGGTACACTTGAAGGCTCGGTCCCAGGCAAGCTAGGCTGAGGGCCAACCCCGAAGAGCTCGGATTGAGAACTCTAGTTGCTTGGACAGGGCTCAGGATGGGACAACTCGCAAGAACTGCTGAACATAGAGCCCCTGTAGTGTAGGATACTTAATATCGTGGCCAACCCTCGGATTGAGTGAGGAAGGCTAGATATGAAATGGTTAAATATTGCCGGATTATGAAGGAAGGTGGTTGCTTCGGGAGGCCTTCATCATCCAGCAGTGAATTTACCACGACTGTTGATGACGATGATGATTCTGAAAAAAGTTATACCTCCACAATGTTGCATGACTGAACTGGTATGGGCAGTGGGTGAAATTTACACGAAAAACGAAGTCTCTTTTCTTGAAGGAATTGAATGTGTGAATAAATAAATTATGTTTAATTCGAATTGAAAGAAGAAAACGTTTTCCCACGCTAAATGGATACATCCAGCACAAATAAACCCAAATAAAAATCGCATAAAATGAAATTCTGTAATTACAACTCAAGCTTCGTGCTATCCCTACAAGGCCGTGCATGCGTGACCAGACTATAAAGGGCTGCGCGTCTCCAGCGATTCCCCAAAGGTGCAATGAGCACAGTAGAACAAGATTAAAGGGCTTTTTTTCAGATGTGCTGCCTGGGGCTCATAGAGCCAAGATGCGTTTATTGTTCGGGAAACATGTGCAGTAAAAGGGGAACTTGTATTACATGGAGCACAAAAAGTGAATCGAGCTCATTGCACGTGCGAGTGAATTTACAGCGGTGTGAACGATGAGGTTTGAGACGGGTTGGTTAAAACGGGGAGCATAGACGTTTGAGCATAGTATAGTACAACAATGGATTTTTTGTTTGCATTGACCTCGGCTGACAGCAGCAGCCTCCAGGACCCGTTCTGTCGCCAATGCAATCAGCATCCAGGCTCAAGTCTGCTTAGCGTCCAAGATATGAAGCAAAATACAAATTCTGGGTGGTTTTGTCATAGGCTATTTCATAATTTTTTTTATAATAATAAAAAAATATTTCTCAATCCACTGCGGGATAAAGGTCTCCCCATGTCATGTTGGTCGTGGGGGTTGTTTGACCATACTTCACCGGACTGGTCAGTACTGGTTGGTAAAGGTGGGGGATATCAATCACCGTGGCCAGGAATCAAACTAAGAGTGGGCGGGTTTAGAGCACAGTTCTCACCATTGTGCCACTTCATTGGCTGTGCACTAAATCATCGTTTAATCAATTTTAAACAACTCCAATTTCGTAAAATAAAAGAATGTGATTTACTGCAAGATGGTCGGTCAAAAATGTAATATGTACATAGTTTTTTTTTTCCCCGATGGAAAAGTTTATGCCGGCACGTGATTCATTAGCGTTGTTTTATCTGCAGTGGTGAGAATAATGCACTTGCCATGCAGCACAGTAAATTATTCATGTGGCTTCTGCTGGAAGCAATATCCTACATTCTGCTTCATAAGCCGAAAAAAAAATCGAATTTAAACAAATCACGAAGTTAAGTAAACACTATTTCAAAGGTGATATCTGAGCAGTCTCAATACCATAGTTTGATGGAGCTCAAAATATTCTTAATGCAAACATCAAGGGGGAAGCAGCAGTGCAGTGGTTAACGCACCACACTATGAAGCTGGCGACCAGAGTTCAATTCCGGGTTACGGCCGGCACCAGCGGTTTCACCAACCCGCACTGACCGGCATGGTGAAGTATGGCCAAACAATCCCCATGACTGACATGGCATTGGGAGAGGACTTCATTGAGCCGTGGATTAACAAGGGGCAGTTTATTATTATTATCATCTTATATTCTTGGTTCTTTCGGTAAAGTCACGTAGAAGGGAAATGATTAAGTAATCTATATATATATAATCGCAAATCTGTCTGTCTGTCTGTGTGTCTGTCTGTCTGTCTGTGTGTGTGTCTGTGTGTCGCCGGACCATACGCAGTTTCATTGGACGAAATGTGAGGGATTTGCGAGACACGATTGGTCCGTTTGGTTTTCCACGGCGGTTGCCCCTGGCAACGGGTAGCGACGCATTCGCTGCGGGGTGGACGCCATTTTTAATTCACGTTAATAATATGCGCACGCATTAACACGCGACTCTGAGGTAAATTCATCAAAGTTTCACGTCCTCTTCACTCCCCCCCACCCCAATGTGTGCAATTACTATTATAGGGTCGGTAGATAATACAATTATAGCGATTAGACAGTATTATTGTAGCGCGGGGGGGGGGGGGGGGGTAACGGCCCCAGTACCCAGCCTCAGCCGGGTGGGCAATCTAGGCGAGGCCGGAGGCTCTGCACGGTACTAGGCCTCGACACCCCACCCGTGTCAAGCGACGACTTTGTGGTATAAACTCGATATACCCAGCGTTGCCCGGGGGGAAAATACATTTAAAATCTTCTGAAAACTTTCAAACATTACATAACAATGAAATCTGTGTATATATGTAAGGTTATTAAGAAATATATTTTTCACCCGGGCAACGCCGGGTACTTCTGCTAGTACAAATATAAAACAATAAAAATTCTCACGACGTTTCGACTGCAACACATCATCAGGTGTGAAAGAACCAAGAATATGAATCCCTGCAGTCACGAAAGCTTTAAATAATTGTTTTATCATCTTATTACGAGAAATAACCATTGATTAGCTTGTCCAATCTCATTATATTGTGGAAGCTAAGTAGGGTTGATCCTGGTCGGTACTTGGATGGGTGACCACCGGGGGCATGTCACCTTCCAGTAGGCGTGGATTTTTTTCGTGTATTTTGCTTTTCTCCAAAATGAGGCCGAAACACTCAGTGATTCTATTAGCCAAGCACCCCAATGTAGTGAGCACCGTTATGAAAAAAGTCTGAAGACTCATTGATACTTTCCTGGGTAAATAAGCGGGCTTTTAATTAGTGTCATGATGAAGGTTATGCCCAGGGGTTGTGATTATTTTGTAGCGGAGGTGCTTCATGCAAATTATCAACGAATTGGTTTTGTTTTGTTGAGCTCCGAAAATTGACAAAGTGGGAGCTCCGATTGAGAAAAAAACGAAGTTCCCCCTTCGAAGTTGGGCCTCCCAGGAGGAAACCCGTTGCAAAGCGCCAGTTCAGAGGAGCAACAGGGGACACGGTTTACATCGATGACTTGAAGTCCTTGGATAGAAATTAGTGTCGATTGTATTGTTTCCAAACTGTGCTTATTGATTTCTGTTTATCTCTCCCAGCTTCAATATTTATCGTCCATTGCACCGAATTTTTGAGCAAGCAATATATTTGTGATGATATGTAGATAGTAGCGCCCTCCCCCCGCCACACCACTTGAAAAAAATAATATATGTAAAGAGTTATATTATATATATTTTTTAAAATCTTGCATATATTTCCCTCAACTGTGTGTGCTTCAATAATAAATAGGCATCGACCAGACCACCTTGCACGAGTGGTCCTACCATGGCCTAATGGTGAGTACACCGGACGTCTCGAGGTCGCAAGCTCGATCTCCCGTTGTGGCAGTTAAATCAAGGGGCCTCTGTCCGCTTCGTAAGATAAATGGGCACGCCACAGTTAGTCGATCGGCAGGTCACATGCGGCGGGAACAAATGTGGGTACACCCACATCTACCAGGAGGTCTGGCCAGCATGAAACAGTCGGTCAAAATGCCCTCTAGAGCGGCTTTCCAGAGCACCGCTCCAGTGGAGGGCCTTTCACCAGCAGTGGCTTTTGTCTGGCGTGAAGGTGGTCTTAAAACAAAGGTGCAACAAAATGCTATCCACACTGATGTTTTTTTTGTGCAAATGACACTTACACATCCTCCCGCGCGTGTTATGTTTCCCGCAGACGTCTGGAGGTGTTGCTCAAGCACTGTCTCAACTCATGCGGAGATTTTAAAAAGGTCCATTTAAAAAAAAAAACATGCCCACGTTTGTACGATAATTGGGTTCAGGTAGGCGCTGGTCTCCTGGGACAAAAGCAAGTGAAATAAATGAGATATCCTAACTCAGGCACGGCTAATTAATGTGTGTTCTTTAGATGTACAGCCTACGGCTACTTGGAGGGCCAATGAAAGCTGTGTCCAGATGTGAGTTATGCATCTCTTCCGTTACTGTTATCGCAAACCAATTTGTCTGCTAATATGTTGGCTGGTAAAGGTGCAGCCCTGCAAACGCTTGTTCCGCACCACTGCTTGGAGGAAAGGCCTCCACTGGGCACAGCTTTAGAGGGCCTCTCTAAAGGGCAGTTGGCCTACTCTTCCACATGGAAGAGATAGAAATACCAACACTTTACCCCATTGTATGCGGCGTGCCAATCAACTAATTGTGGTGTATCCATGTATACTACTGGGTGTGCTTAGGCAGGGGTTTTGTATGTATGTATGTTGAAATTATTTCCCAAGGTACATAGACACCCGTGCTAATCGGAGGTGTAAGATACGTGCACCTTGTTTCAACTGCTGCACTGGGAGATGTAATCAAACCAGCGAGCTCTACATTGCAAGTCTATTGCCGGTGTTAACCATTATGCAGCGACAGCATCCTTTCTTAATAGCAACCACAAATCTGTCCCCAGAAAACCTCTACGGAATATTCAATACTTTCATTTTCAATTAAAGTCCTGCTTGAGGTATAGTTCAATGGCACGATTTGTGTTTTTAAACGGGGCAGGAAGCCAGAGAACTACCACGTAGGTTTGTCACGATTGCGCTGAACATCTCCTCTGACGCGTCGCGCCGCGTGTTGTCGGGACCGATGTCCGACGTTTCCCGTCACCCATCGGCAGCTCCTTCGCGAAGTTAATTCCCCCAAAAACTCCCAGCACGCGGAAGCTTTCGCGTAGTTTGAAGGTGTTGCTCATGCTCGCGCTCCTCTTGGCCTTTGAGTTACACGTCCAATGACTCACATCTCTCATTGATAGTTAAACGTACGTGATCAAGTTGAAGAAGAACACAAAACAACCAGATTTGGTCATGAAACTCTAACGTAATCCCTTGATGATGTACTTGTTTCCCAGTTATATTTCCTCGTGAAATTACTTTTTTTTATTGCAATTAAAGCCGACGTTAGTTACGTGCCCGTTGCATCAGGGAATTATTAAGCGCTGCACTTAAAAAAAAGTAGCGGGGAAAAAAAACAAGTTGGAGAACTTAATTGGAAACTGTTCTAATCAAAAAAGAATCACGCAACTTCGCTATGCATGTCATAAAAGTTCATAATTTACAGTCATTTAAATATATCCATGCTGTGTCGGTGATAACAGTTTAACACGGCGGTCAGTGTGGCTGAGTGAAGGTGAGAGATTCCAGCACGGGGTTCAGACATCACTCGCTGACGTTAGCCACAGACGGGACTCAAACTCTTTCGTGTCGGGTTCACAGTGATCACCGTGTACCGCCCCAGCCGCCAGTCGTGTACCTTGATGTCAAATGTTGACACTCCGACTGATGCTCCTGCTGTTGTGGAGTGACTCATGCAGCCAGCTATGGCTGCAGGGTTTGGAGGCACATGTTTTTTTCGTCGTTTATTGTGAAAATTCGGTCACAGTTCCTATGATCACTGTTTCATTGCTTTTATGGCTTTATTTTGGTGATTTTTGAAAAGTTTTTCGGTTTGGCCATGTTTGTTTGTTGTAGTACAGAGTTAGACTGATGGTCTTGTGGTTGTTGTTGTTGTTTGACTTGCATCCCACTGAGATTTTTGCACACAGTGTTGGTGTACGGTGCTTTTTCTGCAATATTTTGCTGTCTTTTCTTGGATTTTCTGTTTGCACATAGTCACTTTAAGATGTTTTCTTGTTCATGTTTTTGTTTTGTTTGTTTGTTGCGGTTGCACCCGATTCAAGAGCCGAATGGCTCACAGGGCTATACCTAATAAATGAAACTTGAAACTTGTTAATGTTGTTGCCTCTGCAGTGTGGGAACCGTTTGCTTGTTACATTAGTTCCTGAACACAGTGGGTGTTTTAGTTTGCGTGGCGAACGACTACGGATGCATCAGCGGTAAAGCATTATTTTGAAGACTGTTCAGTGAGATACGTTTGTAAACTGTTTGCAAAATATTTGACAAACTTTGGAAACGAGGGCAAGTTGTAAAGTGAAGAAAAACCACGCGCAAATATGAGCTCATTTACCTCAATTACTTAAGCGTGCGTTTATGAAATCCTTAAGTATCATAAATAGCTTTTGAGAGGTGCACCGACACAATTTGCACTGCGTGAATCATTGGAGTTCATAAAAAAAATAACTCATTCTGGTTTCTTAAGTATAGGTTTTATGTTTCTCGTGTGATTGCACTCACGCAAAGGTGTTCGAGGTGCCTCCAGGAGCGCTTAATCAAACCCGAGCTTTCAGCACAAAGGGATCTGCGCAAAGACATTGGCATCACGCTGTTCGCAACCAACACAAAGGGTGGCATCGTTTGGTGTGGACCCTGACATTACGCAAGATAATTCTGCCCGTTATCATCTTGAGCACAACGCGTACCGCGATGAGCTGGTTTGCATACGAGTTTTGTTTCGCTCATTGTTTTTTTTTTATCTCGAGGCCTACTTTGCAACCTTCTTTGTTGTTATCAGGTGGTTATTGTCAACACTTGTGTGTTTAAGCTTTTTCTTTCTCCGATTTTCCATAAAATGTACTCTGGGATCGTCATAAATAGCTTCGGTGGAGGTGTATATCTCCTTGCCCTTTGTTGTTGCAACAACTGTTATCACACACCGAGTTTATTTTTATACGGTTATATTTTTTACACCGTGTTTTTTTATATGCGTTATTCCGGTAGCTCAACAGAGGTGAGGACCATTTGCCGAGCCATTTGCAAGAGACCCCCCCCCCCACCACACCCTCTCCAGCATGAGATTTTTTCTTTTAAATAAAATTTACAGCCTTTTTTTTGTTTGTTACATCCATAAAATATCACTGGTGGTGGTGGTGGGGGGGGGAAGCACATCATTCTTTTGCGGGGGTGGACACTATAGAACGTGCACCGAACGCCCCGCTCGCAGTAAATTTCATTAGTGTCGTGATTTACGCTCGGAGGTGGGGAGGAGGGTAATAAGGAGGAATGACCGTTCAGAGTCGTAAATTCGAGCGAGGTGGGGGGGGAGGAATAAAAGTCGCAGTCCCACGCCAGGTGTTGCGATATTCTTACGCGGGGTCGACGACTCACTGGCTCAGATGTCTCGGGCTCGTCGCTACGTCGGTTACGAAGAGCCCCCCACCAACTTGGGCACATTTTGTACGCGATCGAGATTGTTTGCGAAATCTGTGTTGCCTTGAAATGAAACTTAGACGCGCCCATTAATGAGAGAAGGGCAATTAATAGTTGTTTGATTTGTTTCCACGGTTTACGTGGGAGACACAATGCATATTTGAAATCAATTTGTCGGCTATAATTAAAACGGTAAATTGTTTCTGGAGCCCACACTGGTTTACTGATGCGTACTGTAGGAACAAATTAAATGCAGCATTTCTTAACAACGTTTGCTAAACCTTTTTTGTTCAATGGACAAAAAACTTTAAATATAAACATATTTTTCAATTAATATTCTGTCTGCAATGCCCAAGCGTGTATTGAGCGTTGAAAAATCGGCAGCTATGTACTTTAGAAAGAAAATAAATTAAATAAAAGAATACGACGTTTCGATTGCAACACAAGCAATCGTCATCAGGTAGAACTAAATTTGGTCTCTGTGTGTCGATGTTGTGTGTTTCTCTCTGTGTGTCTCTGTGTTGTCTCTCTCTGCTTGTGTGTCTGTCTGTGTGTCTCCCTGTCTGTGTTTTGTCTCTCTCTTAAATTTAGTTTTACCTGATGACGATTGCTTGTGTTGCAATCGATACATCGTATTATATTATATTATTTATTTTCTTTCTACGTGACTTTACCGAAAGAACCAAACAGTACTTTGATATATTTTTCGATTTAAAGCTTTCGCGACTGCAGGGATTCATATTCTTGTTTTTTTCGGTAAAGTCACGTAGAAGGGAAATAATAAAATATAAAAAATAAAACATAATCAAATGAAATTCTCACGACGTTTCGGCCACAACGCAAGCAGCCGTCCTCAGGTGAAGAAACAGAGCTGTCGGAAAGAGTCTTAACAGCGTCTTAAGAGACTTAAGACACTGTCTTTCCGACAGCTGTTTCTTCACCTGAGGACGGCTGCTTGCGTTGTGGCCGAAACGTCGTGAGAATTTCATTTTATTATGTTGTACTTTTTATATTTTATGATTTCCCTTCTACATGACTTTACCGAAAGAACCAAGATTAAGAAGAAGAAAAAGAAGAAAAAAAACTAAAAAGATTGTCGAGAGCATCCCATCCCGACGGAGCGCCGCGCGTCGCTGGCTCCCGGCGCGCTCACCGGTGTCGCGGGCGAAGCGGGAGAAGTACTCGATGCCGCTCTCGCCGTAGTTGTCGTTGGCGGCCACGGTGCTCACGTAGTTCCAGCCCAGGGCGTTCACGATCTCCACCATGGCCTGTGCCTGGTACGAGTCCGGGGGCACCACCCGCGAGAAGTAGTCGTACCTCGTGTTGTCGCTCAGCTCGGGCGCTGTCGAAGCGTAGCTGATCTGCGGTATCTGCACGACGCGTCCGGGGGGGAGCGGGGGGAGGGGTGAACGAGCGTGACAGGCCGGCGTGACAATACAATAACGCAGATTGGATTTATGTGAGGTCCAAATGCTTTTTGTGACCCCATCGATCCTTTTGACCTCATCGACCAATGTGGGCACACTTGACCGTTTGGACACCCTTGCCGAGATAACTCGCTACATCATGGGCAATGCATTGGAAGCGAGGGCAAAGGGTGGGAAATCAGATCGTACATTGTCTGATGCCACAAAAAGACATGTTGATGAAGAAGACAGTTTAAAAAATAGGTGGAGGTGCAAGACTAAAGGCTAAATATGCAGAACTCCGTAAAAATGATTACGACGATTGGCTCAAGGACTGACACAAGTCAGATCAGGACTGAAATTGGTCTGGTATTAAACTGAATTACTCCCATGCACTGCCCAGAGCCAGCTTTGCAGTTTCTCAAGCACTCGTACACATTTTAATGACCTTGAAATATATTGTCCACGAGCATTTATTTAATGTTGTTAGGGTACCTTTGTTGGGCTTTCACAGCCACAGGTGCTTTAACACTTAACTCCGAGAATCTTTCGAATCTTAAGTAACCCAAGTCCTCTGCTGATGTCCCACATATCACAAACGACAATTGTCATTTGAAAAATGTTTTGTGCGCCACCCCCCTCCCCATGCCAACCCAACCAGAAGTGTGTACCCGCTGTGGTGCGTCTGCCCCGCAAGACCAATGCCCTTTTTTGTGTATATATATACAATCTAGATTTGAAGTTTTCGTGAGTGCAGGGAGCCATACTCTTTGGATTTTTCGGTAAAGTCACGTAGGTATAAAAAATAAAATAATTTTATTTTATTTAAATTGATTTTATTTTTTATTTTAAAATAAAATAAAAAATAATTTATTTTATTTTTGTACCTACGTGACTATACCGAAAGAACCAACGAGTATTTATATATATACAACATATAATTTATGAAATATTATAACACTATCGGGGAATGGACAACAGACCGCATAGGCATTAATGTAACGGACGTTACATTGACAGAGGAGACAAGCAGCATAACCTGCTTTGTGAGGAAAGTCAGGGTGCCAAGGTGCATTGTGATCAATCGCAGTGTGAGAAACAGGTTAGGGCCACGATTTAAAGCTTTCGTGACTGCAGAGATTCATCTTCTTGGTTCTTTCGGTAAAGTCACGTAGAATGGAAATAATAAAATAATAAAAATAAAACATAATAAAATATTTCTCAAGACGTTTCGGCCACAACGCAAGTAGCCGTCCTCAGGTGGAGAACAGGTCTGTCTCCTCTCCTCGACAGACCTGTTCTCCACCTGAGGACGGCTACTTGCGTTGTGGCCGAAACGTCGACAGACCTGTTCTCCACCTGAGGACGGCTACTTGCGTTGTGGCCGAGACGTCTTGAGAAATATTTTATTATGTTTTATTTTTATTATTTTATTATTTCCATTCTACGTGACTTTACCGAAAGAACCAACAAGAGGTTAGGGCCAATCCCTCACAACAGTATGGCATCACTCGGAAGCCAGAGCCCCTCCGTTCTATCCTGCTCAGTGCACACTGCCGAGATGTAACGCTGATTTGATGTGATTTGCGATAGCGAGTCGAATGCGGCGGTGATCCGACACCGGGGGCACAGCGCGTCTTAACGGAGCGCTTGTTTTGCGACGCGTGTAAATACACAAAGCATTACAATAAAACGTCGAAGCCGTGTTGACAAAAGCCGCTTCTTGGCCTTTCCCTAATAACAACAACAACCGAAGACGTTTGGCCAGATTAATGTTTACGCTTGGATGTGCACAGTCGAAATGCCAGCTGTCGTGGGTGATTTGCATCGTCGTCACACGCCACGTGATTGTGCATGGCTGCGTCTCCATGCCGCCCGAACGAGCTTGTGTTTTAATTATTCCCGGGTTCAGATTGCTACACGCTAATTACCAAGCGAGAACGGTCTGTTAGTTATTTGAATGCGAATAACAACGCGACGCCTGATATGAAAATGGTGTGCCCGTGTTACCTTTACAATGACGGACCAGAGACGGGGGTGGGGGGGGGTGGTAACTATTGCCCCCCCACCCTCTCCCCCAACCTCGCATGATTCAGGGTCACAATTTGATCGAGTCGTTATTTGTTTTAGACACTGCTGTGAGGACAGTGGCCGCTAACGCCCTGGGGTCGTTCGCCTTGAAAACCCCCAAAAAACGCACTCCACGTTTCATTCCGACGGCGTCGATGCTCACGCACGCGCGCGATTCCGGTGCAAAGTATCGCGACATTAAGAATCTACGTGAATCACGGGCAGCCGGCAGCCTCTGAACGTCAGCAACGCCAGTCGCTGCATTGTCTAACGCAATCTGCAGGGTGTTATATATATATATATATATTGACCCATCTCTAACTAGTTGTACGTGCGTAGAACTTCTTTTGCGCCGTACGTAGCCAACCGTGCAAAATCGGCGAGGCTGAGTTGGCAGGATTTTGGCAGCTGAATGGCTCATTACAGGCTCGCGCGAGGTTGCTGCTCATATATTGTATAACCTCAAGGCCCCCTAGTTCGGACGCTGCGCTCCAATGGTGCACTAGGGATTGGCATTGAGGGCTTGACTGAGTAACAGCGTTGAGAGCTGCGAGCCATCGACAGAATCAGAGGACAGGAATTGGATGGAATAGCGCTGCGAGAGTGAAGATGGCAGAGACGCGCGCAGGCAGCGGAGAGATGTGACACAGAGGCAAAGATGTATTCAGAACACGTGCAAAGGCAAATTCCCTAATACCGCATTGGCAGTGGTGCGCAAGTATAAACAACAACAACAACAAAAATCAACACATTCATGAATAGCTCTGCCCCAAAGGAATAACAAAAAAAAACACTTGGTAGGTAATATTTCTGGCAATGGTTCATAGCACACATATAAGATGTATCATTGGACATTCAGAACATACATTTAAGAGATGCTTCCAAAAGAGACGTAAGAGAGATAGAAGGTATGGGGTGTATTTGGAACAGGAAATGCATGAAAGAGGCAAAACAATGTAAATTAGCATCCTCCTACCTACAAGATGTAACGTGACTCCAAAACAAACATGCTGAACAAGACAACGAATATAATGATTTCATATTCTTAGGTTTTTTCTCGGTAAAGTTACAGCACGATAGCTGATACAGCTATCGTGCTGTGACGGTTCCACCTGAAGACGGAAGCTTGTGTTGCCTCCGAAACGTCGTGATTTTTCTTTTATTTTTTATTTTATTCTACTTTTATAAATTTAAATTTTTTACCTACGTGACTTTACCGGAAAAAAACCTAAGAATATGAATCCTTGCAGTCATGAAAGCTTCAAATCTAGAAATAATGATTTCACACCCATGCGGCTGTCATATAATTGACTTTAATAACGAGGTCAAATCCGCTGAAGCAGAGGAAACTTCCCATGTGGGCCCTAAACACCCCTCAAAAGACTAAATATCCAAAGAATCTTCTCTGGGAAATCTAAATTAAATCCCAAAGTGCGTGGTCTAAAGGGTGAGTGGGTGGGTAGTCGTCTCCCGTCCCTCGGATTCGCCACTGCACTGAGAGACGTTTTTGTTTCTGGCGCCACGGTGGCGAGATGTTAACTCCATCGCCTGGTATGCGGGAGATCGTGGGTTTGATTCCGACCCTGACGCCTGTTGTATATTTCGAGTTTGCGTGTTCTCCCCGTGGTGGCGTGGATTTTTCTCCGGGTCCTCTGTTTATTTGCTCCATATTTAGAAGAGTATTTAGCTGCGATCAATTTCCACGTGGCAAGCCACTTCGTTGAGCTATCATTTGTGGCCAGGTCGCTTCTGAAAAAGAGCTTAATAGCTCAGCGGGCCTTACCTTGTGAAATAAAAATACAATTGTGTACAGTGCGTATAGTCAGTTTAACACGTAGGCTTTCGTGCCCAATATCCATAATAAAGTTTTTTTGGTTAGATCGCATGAATATAACAAGGCTCACAGTGATGACATCACATTTATTCCTCTATTTAAGACCAAAACAGGAATACTTTTTCACAATTCTGGCTACCGCCTGATGAAGCTGGTTGTTGTTATCGCCAGCGAAACTTCGAACTCAAATTGTAAATGTTGTTTTTTGCTCTCCAACGCACCGGTGTGCTGGAGCAATAACTAATTGCCACGTTTTGTTTACGTGACAAACCTTACTAATTGGCTCTGTCGGGTAGTGGTGGAGGGTTATTGACGACATATTTATATTTCCACGATGTAACCCAAAACAAAACCCCCTCCTTTATTCTGGAGTGTGCATAGTTTTTTTTTATCGTAAGCCTGAGCGATGCTGCGGCTGGCCGGGTTACGCGAGCTCGCGGTGTCGGATTCAGCCCCGCGTGTCGAAGGGAATTTACACCCAGTACGCACGCTCGCGGATAAAGCGACGAGAGAGAGAGGGGGACACGGGGTGGACACAGGGTGGACACGGGGTGGGGAAGGCCTGTGACGTCTGCTCCCTGACACGTTTACTGCAGTGCTGTGCTCGCTTCTTCTTCTTCCTATCGCTGTTGCTGATGTAGAGCAACAGCAATTCATTTACATGGAGTGGAAAATTGCAGCCTTCACGTGGCCCACTCTGTTCAGTGAGAAATCACGACTAATGCAATGAACACGGCGACCGAACATCGATTAACGATCTCCCGGTCTCCTGTGCAACAACCATCCTGGACACGTTCGCACAACCTGGGACATCAAAATAAAAAGATACAGACTCAATGATGACATCCCCATGGTAACCCTGGACGCAATCAGCCTCACCTGGCAAGGGTGGTCATATTCTTGGTTCTTTCGGTAAAGTCACGTAGAAGGGAAATAATAAAATAATACAAATATAAAACAATAAAAAGTCTCACGACGTTTCGACTGCAACACAAGCAATCGTCATCAGGTGTGAAATCCACAGCAAGAAACATTTTCTTGCTGTGGATTTCACGTCGTGAGAATGCTTGTGTTGCAGTCGAAACGTCGTGAGAATTTTATTGTTTTATATTTATATTATTTTATTATTTCCCTTCTACGTGACTTTACCGAAAGAACCAAGAATATGAATCCCTGCAGTCAGGAAAGCTTTAAATCAAAAAGGGTGGTCATGTTATGCGCACAGCCTTTTGTCAATCCACTGCTGGATGGGGGAGGCCCTCATCCAGCAGCCCTCCCCTCGAAATGGTCCTGCACTTTGGCGCTTCAGAGGTGACAACAACACCCCACCCATGTTTACTGGGCTCGAGAATCTCCACTACCTGGGCGGGGGTAGCCAGCGGTGGCGAGACCCGGCCAGACTCGGCCACAACGCCACCACAGCCACCGCAACCACCACCGAAGGTAAAGACAAATATCCTCCGTATAGCCTTAACATACTGTTGGGGCAAGTGCTCTTAACGAACACTAATTAAGGCTGGCACGGCACACGAGGGGGTTAGTGGCCGGCACCACGCCAGGCCGCCTTTGTCTCCCCAGTGGCGATGTTGACGCACCGCACCAGGTATTCGTTTGAGGCTGAGTCGACCTAGGGGAGGCCAAGGACCCGTTAAGATAATCGTCACTGGTGTTGGCCGTGAGCGGGAATCGAACACGGGTCGCCACACAACCACCACCACAACCACCACTACAACCACAACCAACCACAACCAACCACCACTACCACCACTGCCACCACCACAACCACCACCACCACAACAACCACTACCACCACAACCACCACCGACCTTGAAGAGGCGCAGGATGTTGGCGACCATGATGGACACGGAGCTGCCAGCGGCGCCGATGACGCCCACCACCTTCTCGGGCTTGGCGAAGATCGGCTGCGCGTTGTTGGTGCACCGCACGTCCGCCGTGTCCTTCTCGATGAGCGCCTGCACGAAGGTGAGCGACTGCTCGAGCGCGTAGGTGTCGCGCGAGCACGTGTCCAGCACGCGCGCGCCCAGCGTCACGTTTGGCAGGATGCGCGGGTCGGCGTTGATGGTGTCGAGGGCGTAGAGCATCGCCTCCAGCCGGTGGATGCCCTTCTCCATCTTCAGGGCGCCGCACATGGCACCGCGGTCGCCCCGCGCGTGCACGGGGAAGAGCGCGCCCAGCGTGATGTCCCCGTCGAGGCGGATCGAGTGCGCCAGGACTCGCTGCTCCTGGGACGTCCCGCCGGGGCCGAGGGCCGTCGCCGTCAGAATCGCAGTCAGCAGCAGCAGCGCCGCCGTCGTCGTCGTTACGAGAGAGGCGGCGGCCGTCGCGTTTGTCAGCGTTCCCGCATGGGTCCGTGCGCCCGGAAGGGGCTTTAGTCGCAGGGTGGCAGAGGTCGAGGGTCCCGCGAAGACCCATCTCCGCCTGCCACTGGGGGGTGGCATGGCCCCACCGCTCCCTCCTACACTGCCCCTCGATCGCCCGCTCGCTCAGCGCCACTCGTGCTGTCTCTTTGTAAATGGCTTCGAGAATCACTTCTTCCCTCGCCACTCTAAAGCTATCTCGGGCTGGCCGCGTGTATAAATCACGCAGCTTCTCTGCTTCCCTGCACCTTCAAGTCTTTGGCTCCTCGTATATATATTTTTTAGTTTGTAGCTTTTATTTTTTTGTTTTCACTCTTAATGTGCCTACGTCTCCATGTCTCAAGGTGCGAGGGGGGGGGTGTTTAAGGCACGTGAGCCCTGGGGGTCAGCCACGTTTTATACTCTCGTTTCGTCCGCAAACGGCTATCATTTCAACACCGAAAACAAGAGAAAAGACGGATTGCAGGATAAGGAAGGCAGTGGCATTCGTGCCCTTAAAATGGGAGCATGCTGCGCGACAACTTTTAATACTGGCCACGGTGTGCGAACATTGTTTCAAACATTCAATGCGTGCTCGTTAAGTTTGTTTTTAACAAACGTTTAAACTACCCCAACCCTTAAGAAGTGGTACCGATATTCTATTGGGAAAGCTAACTTGATTACCTATACAGTGTAAATATATACGTCTATTATTTTAAACACTCAACTAAATTTCTTCCACCAAATTGGCAAAGCACCCAGCGTGAGCTCGCCGGGCGAATACGCGTTGATACCAAATGCATAATTAAGCCATTCGCCAGCTAGGCTAGCAAGCGCTGCCAGAGAGAGAGAGACGCAGAGAGAGAGAGCAAGAGCGAGGGAGTGAACGTTCAGAACTCTTCGGGTCGATGTCTTCCGTCTGTACGTCCGCGGGCTCCTGGACAGCGAAGATGAAGTGGCGCCTATCTCCCGGCTCGCTTACAGCCGGAGCCGCCAGAAACGGATGGCAAACGGCCTCTCTCTCTTAGACACCGCGACGGCGCCCCGCTGTAACGATCGCTTCGTCGCGGCTCACCGGGGCTCCTGTTCCCAGCCTCTTGTCTGCGCCTGGCACGACGGTGACGACCACAACAACAGCAAGACACGAGGCCCTGTGATTAATCGCGCGAAGGACCCACAAATGCCGGGGTGTGGATGGGGACAGGGTTGTTCCTTTGCGTGGGCGGTTGAGATTTAGTTTTTATTTGGAATTAATGCGTTGCGGCATACCCAGGTCCACACTCGCCTTGGTAAAGCCCAAATGGCGCCGAATGTGCCCAATATGGATGCATCTTTGAAGCCATCCAAGTGGAGAGTTGTCATTACTGGGAGAATGCAGGCGTGCGCTACGAGTTGGCTAAGCAACGGGCTTACAAATTATTTCTAAATCGATCGGTTCCAGCGCTGCGTTACCTCCCGGGTTCGGGTGGGGGTTTGTCCGGGCTGCCCGAATTTCCTTTGCACGTGAAGCCAAATTCTCATTCGTGGAGCGGGTCAAAAATTTCAATGCGGAACCTTCTCGAAAACGTCTCGAGACTTTGCGAGGCTCTTCCCGAGGCAAACTGTGACCGCCAATGTGCACGTGCGCGAAATCGGAACGAAACCGCCAACTGGAGATGTGTAAGTTAGTCAGGAAAGTCACTGAGCAATCCCCCCCCCCCCTCTCCACATACCATTCATGCTATTTAAACAGCAAGGTCGATAATACGGCGCTCATACGCATGACATCAGTCAGAGTTGAACGGAAACGGAACGTCAATATAAATCTTGTAAAATGTTGCGACATGCTCAGCTTGCCGGGGATATTCGACATTAATATCCGTGCAAGCGTGGCACATTATGGTTATGTTAATGGTGGCATTTCCCCCCAGTGGATTTCCATGCCGCTCTACGGATGCTTAATGTCACAAGTTTCACGTGGCCCCGTTGTTCCTCGTCATTTTTTTGCCACTCCGCGCGTGTCAAGTCGACCCAAGGGCTCGAGGCGTGCCAGCGAAATGTAAATAGCGATGCAAATGTGTCAAGGAATTGCGCTTACGGCCCCTTGTCAGTCCACTCTTGGGATGAAAGGGCTCACCGCGCACGCAAGTCACCACGCCGAAAGAGGGCCCAATCGGCCGACACCGGCTCAGAGAGCACTCGCCACTGATGTCAGCCGTGTACGGGAATCAATTCCGGTTGGCAGGGTCGTTGGCGGGGCACGCTAACCACCGTACGTACACCTCCACTCCGCGCTGCAAATTAGTAAGACGAATATATTATCCCAAGACTGTCCGTATATATATTCTTAGATTGGTACCCAGCTACGAGTTTACGCTAAATTATTGCGGCGTGAGGGTCATTATTCATACGCTCTTTTTTTCATAACCTATAAATCTTCAGCCTCTGGAATAAAAAAAAATATATAAAAAAATGTATTGCTGCAGTCAACATGAATGTATTTATGAGTATAACGGTGGGTTTATTTATTTATTTAGTTATCTGCGTCTGCTGCAGGCCGAAGCAGAGTGCTAAGATAGGGTGAGGGGGGTCGGGGGGCGGGGTGCAAGGTGGCTCGCAGGTTGAGCTCCGAGGCCCACTACCGCGTGCCCATCGCCGCGCGCGCGTGTCGCGTGCGCGTGTGTCGCGCGCGTGTGTGTCGCGCGCGCGTGTGTCGTTGGCGCACCATGGCCCCCCTTCTCACGGGAATTAATTTATCGCCTCTGCTCGACGCACGCGCAGTGTAACTTGCACGGGCCTTCGAGATGCATTCAAATTAAATGTGACCCATCCCTTCCTCTTTTCGCAGCCCTGCACAGTTTTGTGAGCTGCAGGCTATCTCTGCAGCTTTGCATTTTGCACGAAGATCCTCCTGGCGAGGGGTTAAAGGCTGCGGGATGCACAACGGCGCATGACTGTGGGTTGTCCGCCCAACATTTGGTTCTGTGTTTTGATCTTTGGTTTATCGTTTTTTCAGAATTTGTATACATATATGCTGCTCGATATAATATCAAAACTGTGATAACCCATGTGTCTCTTAATTATAATATTTCACTATGCAATAATAATAATGGGGAGGGATGGGCGGTTAATGTTTTGGTCTAAGGAATAAAGTTAGGGTTTGGGTTGGAGTTAAAATATTTAAACTTAAACACTAAACATGTTTGTTAAATCTTACCAGGTAAGGCCCACTCAGCTATATAGCTCCTTTTGAGAAGCGACCTGGACACAAATGATAGCTCAGCGAAGTGGCTTATCATGTGGCTATTTATAACAGGCAATTATCCTAAACGCATGTTGATTTTTAATGTGGAGGGGAAAACCGGAGCACCCGGAGAAAAATCCACGCGACTACGAGGAGTGAGAACACGCAAACTCCAAATATACAGCAGGCGTCAGGGTTGGGATCGAACCCACGACCTCCTGCATACCAGGAGAGGGAGTCAACATCTCGCCACCCTGGCGCCACAACATCTGGAGATATTGGGAAAGGCTCATTATCCCACCCAAAATCGCGGAGCAGATGGCCTCTTCTTTATCGCCCACTGCTCTGCTGTGTGAGGCTGGTAACAAGCTCCCAGTGGCAGCTCGTGGTTCCAGGCAACGATGTTGACCTCGGGGTTTCCCGATCTCCGGCGATAGCGTGCAGAGGGTGAAGTTTTTCAGAAACTGGAATGCGCTAGAAGGGGCTTCGTCATGCGGGATTTTTCACATAGAGGCCTATAAACTCGCACAACGATTCATAGACCTCCGTAGAGACCCATAAACTCACTCGGAGATTCATAGACCTACATAGAGGCCCAAAATAACTCGCGTACAGTAGAGATGGGTAGACTCGAACGGTCCCACAGACTCCACATAGAGACCCAAAATTGAAACCGGGACATGCCGGCAGTGGCTTCATCGTTTGCCAATTACACCAGTTGACGGGCGCGCGCATTGTTGGTATCATCATCATCATCACCACGACCACCACATATCGCATGTGGGTTTTAATGACCAATGAGTACACCTCCACGACGCATCATCATCCGAAACTGGAAAACACGGGGCTGACTTTATCGCCTGCCCAACACAGAGCCACAACCACCACCGTCAGGTCCTACCCATTTCTGGGAACCACTCACGCCAAAGTGATCTATGCCATGCTAAGTGCTGCTTGCATGTAGGAGTAGTTACAGGTTGTGAACGTTGCCAGCTCTTGATTTTGCCTTGAGCGTCACACTCTTCCAACAATAACTGCCGTGCTTGAAATGATGAGTGGGTGTAATACAGTAGTATGCGTCATTTGGATGTAAGTACCCTTCAAAATATGTAGAGGCAAACTTTGGTCGAACTAGGTTTGAGAATAAAATGTAAAAAAAAATGTTCCCCCGCCCTCTACCAATTTTCTAGTGCCCACATTTGCAAGTTTTGGCCTTTTTTCAAATTATATGATTGTTAGAGGCAGATTTTGCAGCAGTGAGCATTGGTGACTATCTTGTACTGATGAGGATGAAAGCAGTCTGTGGCTGTCTCTCTGCTGTTGCTGCTGTGAGTCGATCACATGGTGATCAACAACTGTTGATGTTTTTTTCCCACAATGCACGAGTCGGAGTGCTGTTCGTGCACGTGTCTGTGTGTTGTTCAAAACTTGTGGTTTTCCGGACAGCGCACGGCTTTTTTTCCCTCTAATGATTGGGCTCCTTGTCATTTATAGATTTTAGTCATAAATCACGGTAGGCTCCATTATATTCGTACCGAATTTCAGATTCCCATCCCTTACAGAACATCATTAGAATTTTCATCAATCACTCACGGATGTCTACATAGAGCGCCCGAGATACATCAGTGGCAGCGGCGGTAGACGGTGCACATTACCAGCATAGCTTCCATGACATAGCGACTCAGATTTCAGGATGCCCACTGCGGTGAACGTAGCCGAGCCCTCCCGAGTTTCATGCGGCGAGCGTTGAGACGGTGCATCTGAATAAGGATGTGTGCAATGGCCAAATAAACACGCAGAGGATGGACCCTGTCCTTTCTGCTCCCCAAGTCAACCAGACAGGACAGGGGTGGAGCTGTGGCGATCGGTCAGGTGGGGCCCTAATGTCGTCCCGCACGCTCGTACCAAGGCTGTATGGCGCGGCTCCAACTTTCCTAATCAAATCGTTGCGCTAACGGCCTCGAAGCGACAACTCTGTCGGGGTACTTCATCTTCTTTGACACCGTCGTTGAAAACAAGTCTCATGCTGTTTATCAAGGGGGGCCCGACTCGTAGCTTTTGCCACCAGGGGAAGGGGGGGACAGGCACCCCCTGACTGCCCGCACGCTCGTCATGCTACTGGAGTGGAGTTGCCTCAAGCAGAGGGGAGGGAGAGCTTTGACTTCCCTGTAACAAACTAATTTCTTTAGAACTTGTTGTTGTTGTTGTGTTTACTTTTTACCTCCCCCCTCGATACCTCCGAATAGCACGGTTGGTTACGTACGGTGCGAACGAAGTTCAACGTACACCGGTGTTTCACTGCATTTTTGTTTGCGTGCGACACCAATATAAATCTGTCCCGTCACTTGCAAGAGGCCTTGGGACACGCGTGGGCAACGCTGGTGGACGACGCGGTGTTCACCCGGAAGAGGTGCTGCGCGTCGAACCTCGTGACAAACGTCACAGGCGAGGGGTCCCGCGTCAAGCACGTTCGGCCCAATGACGTTCAGGAGTTAGTTGTCAAATGTGAAAGGTAAACAGAGAACCGCGATAAAACCCTCCACCCCAGCCCAATAGTGTACGAGGAGGCGATGCTGCAGAGTTTGGTAGTACATGTTGTTCACGTCGTTTATTGTGAAAATTCGGTCACAGTTCCTATGACCACTGTTTCATTGCTTTAATGGCTTTATTTTGGTGATTTTCGAAAAGTTTTTTGGTTTGGCCATGTTTGTTTGTTGTGATACATAGTTAGACTGATGGCCTAAATCTAAGTTGTTTTGTGGTTGTTGTTGTTTGACTTGCATCCCACTGGGATATTTGCACAGTGTTGGTGTACGGTGATTTTTCTGCAATATTTTGCTGTCTTTTCTTGGATTTTCTGTTTGCACATAGTCACTTTAAGATGTTTTCTTGTTCATGTTTTTTTGTTTGTTGCGGTTGCACCCGATTCAAGAGCCGAATGGCTCACAGGGCTATACCTAATAAATAAACTTTGAACTTTGATGCACACCCCGCACAGATAGATTCAAGAATACCCATTGCTGACCTGCCATTCCCTGGCCACCTCCCTCACAGTCCAAACCGATTCGAGTATTTTGGCTTCTTTAATTTTCCCACACGACGATAAGCGACTTCATTGAGCAATCGTTTGTGGCCAGGTCGCTTCTGAAAAAGGAGCTATGAAGCTCAGCGGGCTTAGTAAAATAAAAAAAAAACATATTTTATTTAGTTTTCTATATCTCCTGGTATTCCCAGGAAGTCTTCCATCCAAGTACCAACCAGGCTCAAAGCTTTATTTATCTTCCAATATCTGACGAGGGCGGGCGCAACGTAGTGGAGTGGCAAGCGCCATCGTTAACACTTCACTATGTAACACGATTTTTTTTCCTGGGTAATAAGTGTTCTTTTCTAATTTCTAATGCCTCGAAAGTGTAGAAAATGGCTATTACTCCCCACAAACTTTGCTTTTGTGACCACTGGGGGTTTTGCACACAGCGTTGATATACGGTGCTTTTTTTGGAAGACTTTGCTGTTTTTTCCTGGATTTTTCTGTTGCGCGTAGTCACTTTAAGATGTTGCTTGTTCATGTTTTTGTTTGTTGCGGTTGCACTCGATTCAAGAGCCGCATGGCTCACAGGGCTATACCTAATAAATGAACTGACCTGAACAGAACGTGAAGGAATGATACAAATGCACACCACGTTTTCTCATTGAAAATAGACACATTTCAAAATATTACGGTCCTGGTCACAAAAGCCAAGTTTGTGGGGAATAATAGCAATTTCTGTACTTGTGAGGCATACGCAACTAGGAAATAACACGTATTACCCGGGAACATTTTTTTTTGTTACACAGTGAATGAACCACGTGGAGTCGCGGTCCATGCGCCTGCTGTAGCCGCGGTTCACTGACGGAGCAGCAGCAGCAGCCTGGATTGATGCTCTGCCCCGAGCAGTGTTGATGCGTGGTGAGGGGGCGGGAGGCGGGGGGCGAGGTTTGTTTAGGCGATGGTAGCCCTATAGCTCTACTCACAATATCGCCTACTTTAAAGAGCTCCAATGTAAGGACATTCCAGATATTACATCGTGTCCCTCGCATTCAATCATTCGTGCGTGGGGAGCGGTGGTGCAGTGGTTAGCCACACGCTGTGCTACGAACCCGGCGACCCGAGTTCAATTGCCACTCACGACCAACACCAGCGACAAGATCTAAACCGGTCCTGGGCATCCCCTCGGTCGGCTCAGCCTCAATTTAGTACCTGGTGCGGTGTGTAAACACTGGGGAGACAAAGGCGGTCGGGCGCGGTTCTGGCCACCCCACCGCATCGTCTGCCGTGTTGGCCGTCATGGGTGCCGCTAACAGCGCTTGCCCCCGACGCTCTGTTCAGGCTACACGAGGGATCTGTGCCTTTGAGAGAGCGAGACGAGAGATAAGTGTATGTGAGAGGCTGCGTCTGACGCATTTTATTCACAACTCCCCCCCCCACCCTCGGACAAAGGAAAGGGCGTTCATGAAAAAAAGAAATTCCTGAAATAATTACTGGCGCACTTGGTTGGCGTCGTCTGAAATCCCCACGTTTAAAACTGGCGAGGAGTGGGATGGGGGAGGGAGGAAGGGAGGGTGAGTGGGTGGTTGGTTGGTTGAGCGGTGGAGGGGTGGTGGAGAGACAGCAAAGCAATGTGCGCTGCAATGTCGTTTACAAGAAGAAGAATAAATATATCCTGCTACGTGACCGGACGAGGCTACAGAGGAACGGGGTTGGAGTAGCGCTCTTCATGCAATTTTAACGATTTCTGTCTGTCTAATAACAGCACCGCGAACAACAGCTGTGCTCAGTGCGGCCGGAACGCAGACGAGTCATTTGCTTGAGTTTGTTTTTGTTCGCCACGGGGTATAGGACCCATTCAGTTAAATATCTCTTCTTTGCAAGGCAGGTGGACCCTCGTATGGGGCGTTGGGGTGCGGGGGTGTGTGTAAGCGAGGATACAAACAAAGTGAGCCGTTGCGAAATGAAAATATCCCAGAACGACGCTCGCCGATTCAACCAGCGAGTTCGGTGCAATAATCACCTGCGGGTTTCTCCATGGATTTCTCCTCAGCACTCGCGCATCAATGTATTTGCCGCGAGCCTGGGTCGTGGTTGCCCTCTGCAAAACATCGCGGTGGTGCAACGTAGAGCAGAATCATCTCACAAGTAGTGACTTATCGCATATCTGCAT
Organism: Lampetra fluviatilis; assembly: GCF_964198595.1. Lineage (NCBI taxonomy): Eukaryota > Metazoa > Chordata > Hyperoartia > Petromyzontiformes > Petromyzontidae > Lampetra > Lampetra fluviatilis. The sequence goes on along the minus strand of NC_136285.1, from coordinate 12,799,593 downwards.
TTCCCATAAATATGCTAAATTCCTCTTGATATGCAAATTATTTTGTCAAGGCGCCCTTCCCCCCTCCGTCCCAGCTTAAATAGTCGCTCCAAGCCTGGAGTGTGTCATTCAGACTCTGTCTACTCGACAGACCTGCTCTCCACCTGAGGACGGCTGCTTGCGTTGTGGCCGAAACGTCGTGAGAATTATTTAATGTTTTATTTTTATTATTTTATTATTTCCATTCTACGTGACTTTACCGAAAGAACCAAGAAGACAGAATCATCTGGTTCGCCGGCGGGCCGCAGGAATCCACAAGCAGAGCCTGCTCCCTCGAGAACGGCGAATCGGGGCAGTCTCCCCGGGCCCCCTCCACGCAGCTGCGGAAAAGCCGCCTGCCGCCGGGCGCTGTCCAGCCAACAAGCTGCATATGCTTCGTCTAAAAAACCAGACCGTTGGAAAACCACCAAAAGTCTCTCTTGCAAGGGGAGAAGTGAGTTGTGTAAGCGGTAGATGTGTAGCCGCCCTGCAATTGCTTGCTTACGCAACTGCTGGGCTCGTGAAACGGCCTATACCAGTGGTGTTCACTCATTTTCAGAGCGGCGGGGGGGCACTTTCGCCGATAAGACATCATCAGTGTGAGGGTCGCCACACCTTTTTAAACCATTGGGTTTGACAGCATTCCACAGGATAAGCCAATCTAGATTTGCATTTGTGACCATCGGACATAACCTGGTCAAATATAACATTGTTTACGTGCGCTTATGATGGGGGCGTTTTCACATTTGTGTATTGTCAGGGACCGCATGTCAAGGCCACCATGGGCTGCCAGTGGCCCGCGAGCCTGCCAATGAAGAACACTGGCCCACACACCAAAGAGCCGCCACTCTCAGAGGGCACTTGTGGCCTACTCTTCCACTCTGGCTAAAACGTCTTAGAAGAGGTGGGGAGCACTGTCGCTTTTTCTCTCCCGTGTATTTTACTGGCGTCAATATATGAAACTAACGGAAGGAAATCGCACAACGGGAACATGAGATGTAAGGTCTGGGGCTTGATTGTAACGTTACGGCGAGGAGTTTGTGCTCGGCCGGAATTGGCCCTGGGGCAATCAATGAATTCCCGTTGCCCCGGTGCAATTGTACCACCCACTCCATCCTCCGTCACAGCCCATGTCTGTCCGGCCTGCGGGGTGCCTCCCCCGGCGCAGCTGCACCGCCTGCACACTCGATGGCTACACGTACCAGCGGCGGATGGGCCCCACTAATGACCGGGCCAGGGGGCTGCGAATGGAGTCGCGACGGAGGCCACAGAGCGCGACACGGGCGGGTCGAGATCTCCCGCGTCATCGATCTCCACCCCTCCCCCCTTCGCCCCCTCCCCATATCCCCATCGCATCGGCGTCACCCCCCGCGGTGTGTTTTCAACGCCATCATCTCGCAAATCAAATAATTAATGTAGCGTGAAGACGGCACGTCTCGCGGCCGCCCATCCCGGCTCTCTGCCGAGACAGACGAGCGCTCCGGACATTGAAATCCTCCAGCGCAACCCGCGTCTCGTGCGCCCTGCCTGCGACCACACGGCCAGCAACAAACAGCGCGTCGTCCCGCGAGACGACTGAGCGGAGGGATGTTTGCGTGCCGGTTAAATGAGCAGCAGCGTTGCTTGTGATGCGCAAAATAATCCAGGGATGCTTCCTACGCCGGGCGAGAATGCCAACGTTGTTTAATTTTTTTTTTTATATACAAAATGCCACGCTCTCTTCGGTCAACTCGGCCTTCAATGACCACCCGCCCAGGTGCAGAGCGAGCATCGGTGAACGGGAAGACAGAGGCGGTTGGACGTGGTGGTGGTGGTGGTGGTGTTGGTGGTGGTGACCTCACCACGCTGTCGTGCCCGCGTTGTTGATAAATGCTCGCTCAAGATGCTGCCCCCCCCCCACCCCTCTCTGCGCTCTGAGTGCTGGGCTAAATGGCGGAGGATGTTTGTGTGCTTTTGTTGTTGTTGTGTGTGTGTGTAATCGTGCTTCCCATGCGCAAACCAAACCTGATTATCTCAGCCGAGCAACCGACTTGCAAGAAACACGGCGCGCCTAGGGGTTTAATGGGATACCCCCCCACCCACCCCGCCCGCCCGCCTCCCGCCCACCCACCCACCCACCCCGCCCGCCTCCCGCCCACCCACCCACCCACCCCGCCCGCCCGCCTCCCGCCCACCCACCCACCCCGCCCGCCTCCCGCCCACCCACCCACCCCGCCCGCCTCCCGCCCACCCACCCACCCACCCCGCCCGCCCGCCTCCCGCCCACCCACCCACCCACCCCGACAATTCCCGTCCACAAACTGCGGGCTCGTTTGGCGACCTTGAAGTTCCAGACGAGCAGCAGAGTTGAGACCGTCTAATGTATTGAACCATGGGGTCCCTGTGGATCGATCCCTATAGGCTCGCGCGGTGGTGTTGTTGTGTGCGCAAGCTTCGCTCGCTTACAACCGCCTTATTAGCGATTGTCCCGTGGCAGTCCAGTCACGTTTGTACACACACGCACACGCATACAAAAGACAGAGATCCACCGTATCGCCTGAACAGACTGTTGGGGCGGCAAGTGCTGTTAGCCAGCACCTATGAAGGTCGGTACGGCACACGAGGGGGGGGGGTGGTGGGTGTCTAGCAACAGCCCCGGCCGCCTTTGTCTCCCCAAGTGACGATGTTTGCGCATTGCACCGAGTACTCGTTTGAGACAGAGTCGTCCTCGGGCAGGCCTAGGACCGGTTCAAGATAATCGTCACCGGCGCTGGAGATGAGCGCGAATCGAACTGCGGTCGCCGAGATTGGAGCGCAGTGCCCCAACCACCGTGCTGCCGCTACCGGCATCGCCAGGGACACGCAGCTTCACAAGGTCTGAGACGCTACCGCTCACCACACATCGAAGACAAAGATCCCCCCGTATAGCCTTCGCAGACTTGAGGGGCAAGTGCTTTCATCAACAATGGTCATTTCCGCTGCTGGCCGAAGGTATCCCCGATCCGCTTTCATCCGCTGCGATTCTGCACTTGAGCTGATTTTTATTGCTCCATCTCCACCGGTGGGGAGCTCTGTCGAAAATGTCCCATTCCTTCCTGTTAGTGAGCACCCGTGTAAGAGTCGGCGTCACCAAGCCCGGCCGCCACCTTTGCCACCCCAGTGGTGATGTTTCACACACTGCACCTGGCACTCGACCGACCGAGGGTGAGACCCGAGAACAGTTCAAATATCACTCGCCGCTTATTTTAGCCTGGGCCAGGGATCGAACTCAGGTTTACCAAGTTCACAGGGGAGTGCGCTAACCATTACACCACCAGTCACGAGTACAGGCTAGTGAGATTCGCTACCTCTGTAACATCTGTTTACGTAGTGGTGGCGGTCACCAAGCAAAAGGGTTCATCTGCACGTGTAGTATGTGGGTTATGAAGCCGGCACGTAATTAACTGCCCGTTCGGTTGGCTATGCGACGGGCGTCATTATTATCTTTATTGTCTACCGTACAGCGGTGGCGGCACTTTGTGAATTACTCACATTTCATGTCACGTGGCGGTTGGTTGCAGCAGGGAATCGAACCGTCACCCCGGTGGCTCACAAGGGGGCTATTTCTTAGACAAGGCGCGCTATGGCAGGCTTGCTCTCTACGATCCGCCACACCTAATCGAATGTGTCACACACATCGAATATGTCACACACATCGGAGACGGACACGTGGTCACACAGACAAATGCGCGCACACACAAACATAACCACTAATACACTCAATCAGTCGATAGCAACGGTGCACACACAATTATGTTGTATCCGTTGTGAGTATTTGGACATCCTTTCGAGGTGCTGAGCGCCGGAAATTGATTACCATTGGCACTGAGAGCGCCAGGAATGACCGGTTTCCCCAATGGTACTGCGCGGACATGCACCGTATGTGAAGCGAATGCGTCGACACACACATGTTTCTATTCCCGGTTGGATGAAGTCTTCCTTAAAATCCGAGTACGTGTAACTATATCGCCCCTCGTGCGCCTAATCTCGGAAGCTAAGCGGAGTTGAGCCTGGATAGTCGTTGGATGGACGATCGCCATGCATGCCACGTGTTATAGGCTGCAAACTGCGGGGGCTGCTTCGTGGACAGCAGATGGCAATGCAGACAATGCCGTTGTTGTCCTGTACTTCTATGCCCCCACAGCTATGCTCCCTGTCCTGTAGCAACCCGCACTGGCTAGCGTGGCGAAAATGACCAAACGTTCCGATGCAGGACCCTCAGTAACAAATAGCAATGAATACCAACATTACCCAGAATGTGTCAGAGACCGTAAGATCGTGGAAGCTAGCAAGGTTGAGTCTGGATAGCGCTTGTATAGGTAATCACCATGCACACGAGCAGGTTGTCAAATCGGGCCGTGTGGCTACGTGGTGGGCAGGTCCAGCATCGCAACATCCAATTGTTTCGTACAACTGGCACTTCCGCGCCGATGATTTTTAACTTTTCCCAAACCTGCACTGAACCAGCAGCGTGGTGAAGTATGCTGAAATAAACCCCCGCACGGCGTGGGGAGAGACAACATCCACTGCCCTTGCGTTCGCCGCTGGCTCCGCTGACACGTGGACCTATTACAAGGGCCGAGAGATTCATAACCCTCTTCGCTTAACGTCAATGTAGACCGCGTCGTACGGTTTATAGGACGCACTAGCAAAGCAAGACGCGCCCAAAGTAACACGTGGTTCGATGTCAACATACGGCAAGTTGTACAAATGTGATCTTGCGCCCATCGGCTGACAAGGTGCACATCCTTCGTGTGCTTCAACTGCAAGGGAAACAAGCGCGTCTTATAATGCGTAAAATCCGCTAACGTTGTTATTGTTGTTATTGTTGTTGATACTCTCCGATCATCGCCTCCCCTCGCCTTGGCGCCCTCGTCCACAAATTATCCACATCGCGAGTCGATCTTTCTGGAAGCTGTATACAAAAAGACAAAGATCTCCAGTATAGCTTCCATCGACTGGTGGGGCAAGTGCTTGTTTGCGAGTTCCTATGAAAGCCGTCACGGTGCAAGGAGGAGTTGGGTGGTATAGCAACCACCACGCCCGGCCGTCTTTATCTCCCCAGTGCTTGTGTTTACACACAGCACCAGATGATCCTTTAAGGCTTGAGTCGATATGGGGGAGGCGCGCAAGATCGGGTTCGGATATTCGCCACTGATGTTGGTCGTGAGCGGGGATCGAACTTAGGTCGCCGGGTTCATAGCGCAGTGCACGAGCTGCAACGTAAGATTTACAGATCTGTTAGTGAATGGAGTCCACTACCGGCTGTTGGTGGAGGCTTAGGGAGGCCGTCAACCAGCAGTGCATTGATCAAGACTGCTGCTGCTGCTGATGATGATGATGATGAACTAGGGGGATGTTCTTTCCAGCACGTTGCGCACCATTGCCGTTTGTCACGGCTCCATTCCAGAGCAGATTATGGACCTGCATGGGCATTCGTGCGATTTAGATGCAAAAAAGAAAAATTAACTCCGCTTTATAAATTAAACCGTCTCCCTCTCCGTGTCACCAGAAAGGGATGCAGTCAACAGCATAGTCAGCAAATGTGTCAGTCTATCGACCTTACAAACGTGCGTTAACCAAGCAGCGTTTGTTTAAATCCGCACACTCTGCAGCTGCCGGCTTCATCCGTCTGGGCCCTCATCAGCAGTGTCAGACACGCTAAATGAATAATAAACTCGCGTTTTTGTCGCGCAGTACGCTGGTTTGTGTGTAGTTATGTTGAATTTATTACGTCGCCAGCCACGCTAATTGGAGGTGCGGGGGAAGGACAACAAACTAACACACGTAACAAAAACAGTTCTACAGATTTTTCAACAAAATCTAGATGTTAAAGTTTGAAGCAAGCAGACGTACAGCTCTGTTTGTCTCTTCACTGCTGGATGAGGAGCTCCCCACACCATACTGGCCGTGGACGTTATTTGACCATACTTCACCACCCTGGTGATTCGCAGGTTGGCGAAGCGTGGGGAGCTACAGACGCACAGTACAATAATGGATTTTCCGGTCACAGGCCGTTTACGACTAAAGCCGTCTGTACACCGTGCTCCTCCAACCAAGCACTATCCAGGCTCAAAACCTGCTTAGCTTCCGAGATCTGACGCGAGAGGGAGCACATGCTGTGTGATTTGGTCATAGGCCGGCTGCTTGTCGGCCATCGTTATTCTTGGTAAGTGCCCTCCCTCGACGCGAACACGTATTGTTCATTGTCTCCTCTCATCATGTCTCCCCAGAGTTTAACACGTCTTTCCTTTCAACTACAGGCGTACCCCGGATGTACGTTAGCTCCATTTACGACAACTCGTTATTACGTCGGTCGTGAATTAACATTTTATGTACTTTTTTTTGGGTGGAATTTTTTCCCGAAATACCCGCAGTAAATGCACGTTACTTCGTTTGTTAAACGGTCTCCAGGCCGGGTCTCTTAGTATCACCACTTACAGCAAGACGGGGGTAATCTTGCTCTGCAATAAATATCAATGTAAGCATTGTGAGATATTAGCTGTATTTTCTGAATACGATGCAAGCCTTGTATTAATACCTAAACAAACAGAAACGTGACAGCGGGTGGTGTTCATACCGCTGGACGCGGCTTGTCGATAGCCATTTGGGGCAATTACCATCGTGGTGTCCGCCTCGAGTGCGCCGTTTGTTTTGATTGATTGTATTTTGTTAGTGCGCGTCACATCCCACCGAGGCTCATTATCGCGCTTGGCAATGCACGGAATTTTCACACCTGCAAATTATGTGGGGAGAGAGGCGCGGTTGCTCGTTTTTTTTTATAGCGCAATCATCGGGTGGGGGATTTGTCACGTGTTAGAATCGCGGTGGCTATGAGATGTTAACTACCTCGCCTGGTGTACAGGAGGTCGTGGGTTCGATCCCGAACCGGACTCATGTATATTTGGAGTTTACATGTTTCTCTCTCTCCGTGGACACGTGGGTTTTTCGCAGAGTCCTCTGGGTTTTCCCTCCACATTTTAAAACATTGGTTTAGATTACTTGGCTGCTGTAACATTTGCACGTGACTTGCCACTTCATTGAGCAATCATTTGTGGCCCTGTCGCTTCTGAAATAAGAGCTATAGAGGTCAGTGGGCCTTACCTGGTAAAATAAAAAGAGTTCATAGTTTAGATTTCGAAAAAATATAGTTCATAGAATATTTATCCTGGAGGAATCCGATGAGCTATAAAGAACTTTTTCACAGATGTCCAGTAGGGGCAGGTCATAACGTTACAATTTGAGCCATCGGCCCGTAAATACGGCGCGCTGCGACCCGTCACGGTATTCCCATGGTGCTCTAAAAGGGGGGAGTCATTTACTGTGTCCGTTACAATTCGCTTCAAAAAAGTGCCACAAAATTGCTCCGAATGCACCAGATTTCTTCAGATCTCTGAAGCTGAACAGGTGTGTACTGGGTTGGTGCGTGGGTGGGTAGTCTAGCAGAGAACACGGGCTGCGAAGTGGCCAGGAGATGCGAAGTAGAGCAATGGATTCTTGTGAATCTGTCCGTGCGGTGATTTGAGAGTTACCCCCTCGTGTGTGTGTGTCGGTCTACTCTGGTTTCCTCCCACACGGTGCCACTGATTAAAAGAGCCTTGGTCACACATCGCAAAGTGAGGCTCTCCTGAAAAAATTTGTCTTTGAGACTCATTTGATATCACTCACCACGGGTATAACGATGCATCGACTAATCGATTAATCGCGATTCTCATGAGCTCAAAAGCACGTGTGTAGGAATATATGGCCAGAGTTATGGTAAACATTAAATAGGGTTAACATTAACTAGCATTAACTAATGGTATCGCCAGACCTGCGAGTGGATGGCGAATTAATCATTACCCCATGATTTACAAGTCGTGGCCGGGAATGGAACTTAGATCGCCCGGCTGTGTACGTACTTGCTGCAGTGCTGTCCGCTAATCACTGCGCCACCACCACCCCACCACCCCCCTCCACGAACAATACAGGCCACAATTGTAAAGACGCCGCTAAATGAATCTGTCCCTCGGGATTCGATTCAGGATTATGGTCACGAAATAGACTTATTCAGCAGTACTGTTAACGGGATGACGGCGGTGGTTTAATAGGTTCGCGCGCCTGCATGCAGGGAGCAGTTCAAAACAAACAGCTCCTGCAGGTAACGCGTTAGTTACTGGTGTCTCGTACGAGTGGTTAAGGACTGAGAGGGGGACGTTTACTTGAAAGTAATGGTCAGGAGATAATTTGTATGGCACTCTAAAGCTAAAGTATTTACAACTATTTTTTTTCGCCAGGTAAGACCCATTGAGCTATATCGATATTTTTCAGAAGTGACCTGGCCGCAAATGATAGCTCAAAAAAGTGGATTATAGTGTGGGAATATACAACAGCCAAATACTCTGAACGCGTGATGTTGATTCTAAATGTGGAAGCAATAACAGGAGGACCCGTAGAAAAATCCACGGGGAGAGAGACACGCAAACTCCAATATACAGTCGTTAAGGTTGGGATCGAACCCACGACCTCCTGTATACCAGGCGACGCAATTAACATCGCTAACCGCGGAGCCCCAACTCGTCTGACGTCACGAACGTACTGCGCTGGTAGGGACAGAGGCAGTGTGGTTGCAGCTTGCTCCTGACCGTGACTTTAACGTCTTTTATCATCAAGGAAGCTTCAAACTTGCACGAGACGGCGACCGTGGGTGTGCGCAGTGTCGACGAAGAAATGTTTTTACTTCATGGGTTAACATGTTGCGTGAGCAAAGCAGGCTTTATCCCCCTACCTTACAAAATGTATGCTCAGGGTGCCTGCGCATATAAATCAGTGCTGCTATGAATGAATGAACCCTCTGCTTGGATGGATGAAGGCCCCGGTTCGTGGCCATTATTTGCCATGCTTCAAGCGCTGTTCAGTACGGTGAGTGGTAAAAACGGGAAGCGTAGAAGTACAGCACAACAATGTGTGTTTGTGTGGGGGGGGAGTGGTGATGCATTTGCCAGTCTCAAAAAAAATTCCTGCTTAGCTTCCTAGATCTGGCCACGAAATCTGTGTCATTGCCGGCGATTGGATCCACGGTGTGGGTGGGGAAGGGGTGGATCTCGAGACGTCCCTAGAGGAGGAGGCGGGGATGGGTGCAATCTACCAGAGTTACAAGATTTTTTTTTCAGAGCCATACATTATTAATAATAAACATGCAATGTTGGTAGGTGTATTGTCCCTTGTAAAAATCAATAAAATATCAAGCTTCGGTGTCTCAAGGGTGGAATGGGGTGGGGGGGGGGTAGCTTACACAGGCTTCACACTTCTTCCTGGATCAACCACTGATATCGTCACGCGTGTATTTTTAGGCGATTGCATGGTAATGCTTGTGGGCTGTAGCGTGATGCTTGCAAGGGTCATGTTTATTCGCATGCAATTGAATTCCACGGGGACCGCGTTCGTTTAACGCGCAATTGAATTACAACAGGGCTGCTGTGTTCGCTTGAAATCAGACTGCGGGACCGGCGTCATTGATACGAAGTCGCCTGCTATGTTCGGTCTGGTTATGGAGTAGCGGGCCCCTCACCCTTCACCGCCACGGCGATTCCATTAAGTGTTGTGGAATGCGATGAAGGAATCGAACAACAAAACAACGGGTCTCGTAGCAATACTCCATGCAGTTATTTGTGTGTACCGTACCATGCATTGTAAGGCGATAGACATCGCGTATTAGCACGCGATTCAACGCCTGTATCGTGATCCGATACAATTCTGCATTAATCGATGCATTTACTTAGTGGCTGGTGATACCTGAACCCTAGTGGCTGGTGATGCCTGAACCCGAGTGGGTGGTGATACCTGAACCCCAGTGGCTAGTGATACCTGAACCCTAGTGGCTGGTGATACCTGAACCCTAGTGGCTGGTGATACCTGAACCCGAGTGGGTGGTGATACCTGAACCCGAGTGGCTGGTGATACCTGGACCCGAGTGGCTGGTGATACCTGAACCCGAGTGGCTGGTGATACCTGAACCCGAGTGGCTGGTGATACCTGAACCCGAGTGGGTGGTGATACCTGAACCCGAGTGGCTGGTGATACCTGAACCCAAGTGGCTGGTGATACCTGAACCCGAGTGGCTGATGATACTTGAACCCGAGTGGCTGGTGATGCCTGAACCCGAGTGGGTGGTGATACCTGAACCCGAGTGGGTGGTGATACCTGAACCCGAGTGGCTGGTGATACCTGAACCCGAGTGGCTGGTGATACCTGAACCCGAGTGGCTGGTGATACCTGAACCCGAGTGGCTGGTGATACCTGAACCCGAGTGGCTGGTGATACCTGAACCCGAGTGGCTGGTGATACCTGAACCCGAGTGGCTGGTGATGCCTGAACCCGAGTGGCTGGTGATACCTGAACCAGAGTGGGTGGTGATACCTGAACCAGAGTGGGTGGTGATACCTGAACGAGTGGCTGGTGATACCTGAACCGGTTCTATACCCACCGCCCATCCACCATGCCCGACCAACTCGCCAACCCACACCAAAGGGAAGTCCCGGTCTACATTAACAGTGCAATACTTTCATTTTTATACGACGTCATTGGTGTTGATAGCATGCCATAACTCTGTACATTAATTTCATGTATATATATACGGGCCAAATGCCATATGCAGCCACGACTAACCAAAGGAAACCCCTACTACCAAGAACAATCACATATAAGTAAACAAATAAAGACATGTAATAAAAACACAAGAAAGCACAAACAGCCGGGAGTTGGACGGTGATGCATGCACTGTGGAGGCAGCAGAGAGGGGTGGTGGATCACACACAGATGGTGTCGTAAAACTCCCTTTCCCGTGGAAGTCACGAAGCTGCCCGTACCCTGGCTCGCCAGGAGAAGGCGGTAGAGCAAAGTGCGGCCTAATCTCCGTTGGTCTCATCCGTAAGGGATAGAGGGTTACCCCCTCGCACGCGCGGGGGTTTCGGCCGGGCGCTCCGCTTTCCTCTACATATGTAATCACTCACCAATCGTCCGAAAACACCTCAACGCACACAGCCTCCCGTATTTGCAGATTGCGCAGCTGCGTAAACGATGCAGTTGCCTAAATGAAGACACTGTATAACCGAACACGTTGGGCGCATGCAAGTCGAGTCCAATCTCGCAACGTTGCTTAATTTGGAGCGCGCAATCGGATTCCGAGTGCACCGTAAGCTGGCTTGCGTGTGCAATATCCATCACCTTCCAAAACCACGGCGGCCGTCAGTCCGTTCGACACGGCTGCGTCATCGCGCCTGCCGAGGCTGATTCAGCGCGCGCTGAAGCTGGACAGCGCCCCGTTTGTTTTTTTTGTTTGTTTGAATGTGGCAATAGAATCACACGGGGCCACGGCGTCAATGCGCCGGTGTCACACCACTCCGTGGACGCGCTCGGCAAGCGTGAGCGAGCGTGCGGCACGACTGCCGCTGCTCACACGGCCGCCGCATACGGATGCTCGGAAATATGCACGGCCCCCTTTGCATGGCCTCGACATCGCTTCCACGAACGGGCAAACAACATTGGCGTCAGCTTAGTGCATTCGCACTGCTGTACTGCCTGCAAGGGGCGCCATGGTGGCGAGATGTTGACTACCTCGCCTGGTATACAGGATGTCGTGGGTTCGATTTCGACCCTGGAGTTTGCATGTTCTCTCCCCGTGGTCGTGTGGATTTTTTTCCGGGTTTTCCCTCCACGGTTAGAATCAAACGTGCGTTTATAGTATTTGGCTGATATAAATGTCCATATGATGAGCCACTTCATTGGGCTATCATTTGTGGATAGGTCGCTTCAGAAAAAAACAGCTCTATAGCTCAGTGGCCCTTGCTTGGTATGAAAAAAGAACGGTTTAGTTTCGTTTTCAGTTTCAAGGGACCCGTCGTGTCACGGTGGAGGCAGAGGGATCTTGTCTGTAGGATTGGCCAGGGGGGGGGTGGTGCTCTATTGTATCCCCTGTACCAAGATCCATGAAGGACAACTCTGTTATGAGATAATAAATAGTACATTGATGTTATTTAGGTAGCCCGCAAGCATCGCTCATCCTATGTAGGCTTTAGTTTGAGCATCTCCATATTAGTAGCAGACGGAGATATTTGAACCGGAAATTAAAGCTCGTTGAGATCACTTTCTCCTATGGAAGGGAGACCTGATTAAATAATAATGATCAATAATGAAGGTAATAAATAAACTAGTCGTCGTTGACTGGGGCATGTGAGCCAAGTCACGACATGCATCTGCACCACTATATTCCGGTCTGAATGATGCGCTCCATTCACACGTGGAGATGCACCGCCAATATGTCCCGAGAACAGTTATGTGGCCGCATCACCCGTGATGCTCCCGATATGGCCTGAAGCTCGGAAGATGAGCAGAGATGAGCTTGCATAATTGCTTCGATGGGCGTTCCCCATGCACACCAGGTTGCTATAGGCTGCTTAGTGGGCAACAGAGGGCAATGCAGAAACGTCTCCTGTTGTACTGCACGTCTATTGCTCCCACGTCCATGCTGCCCGTTCTCACCGGCCCTCGTTCACCTCCACGACATGCACGCGTGGGCAGGCCCCATCGTTGAGCAGTGGATTGACGAAATTAAAATCTGGACCGAGACTGTGAAGGGCCTCCCCTATGTTGGCTCACCCTTAAGTGAGTATCCGGCGCTGTGTGTGAACATCGCCACTAGGGAGACAAAGGCGGCTAGGCGTGGTGCTGGCCACCCACTTTCTAATGTGTCGTGTTACGCTTTTACAGTGCTCGCGAACGGCACTTGCCCCAGCAGTCTGATGAAGGCTATACGGGGGGGGGGGGGGGGGGGTCTTTGCGACACAAACCCACATGTGGTTTTATGATTGTGCGGCTGATTGAAATCGTCACTATATCATTCCTTTACGAGACGGCCGCTACCTGGAACTCGCCCTGAACCCTGCCTATGCCACTGTCGGTGCACGTTGAAAGGGAGCAGCAGAGAAAGGCGTGACCTCAACGGACTTGTAACTTGGGTTCTGGTGGACTGTCGACTCCGAGAGGAGCTGTGGGTGGCGTGCAGGACCTCGCAAGGGCTATCGACTGGGCCATGTCACTGTCATCATGTGCCCGATACTGCACGGGAGTGCACTGTGGTGGCATCACACAACAAGAAGGATATCATGGCCTGGCTTTAACACGGCTACAGCACACGACACGTGGGACGATCATATTATTTGGGTCTTTCGGTAAAGTCAAGTGACTTTACCGAAAGACTCACATAATATGAATTCCTGCTGTCACGAAAGCTTGAAGTCACGATTGTACGTGGGATGTTGTTGTTCGTATGTACACGCACGCCGGTAATTGAGCCGTGCATATTGGATGTCATAGAATGCGCATGCACGGACGCATCAAAGAACAACACGGTCAGTGTGTGCACAGCGGAGGTGCGTGCTCACAAACACCACGCAACGTCTTACTCTCCATTAATGCGACGACGCACGTTTTTCTTTTTTTTAATTAAGGATTGCCCAACGGCCAACTCGCCCCGAATGCGTCCGATCTCGCCAGATCTCGGAAGCTAAGCAGGACTTGAGCCTGGTTAGTACCGTGGATAGGAGACTGGCTGCGTTGTGGGTAACTGACGTGCGCGTTTTGATGGCTGGGGGTGAGAGGTGGTCAGCAAATGGCAGCACATTCATGGATTATTGAATACATCCGTGCGGAGCTTTGCGCACAGAAAGCTATGTTTGCTTCGTGTACTTCCAATTTCCTGCTAATTGCTAAAACGCTCGCGCATGTAACTGGCCAAAACACCCCCCTTGCAGGACCCTCCTGAAGCAGGTCTTGAGACTCGGTGACGCGATCTTGGGTATATAAAGAACATGGATATGAGAGTATTATTATTTGAGGCTGCAGATACAAAATAAACATCCCTGCTCTATAAAAGCAATATCCGGAGATGAAGCCACCCGTTTGTTGTTGTTCAAATGTAACACCGAGTCCAGGGGCTCCTTGAGCCGCACCGATGTACCCTGAGACGCGATGGAAATCGATAGTTTACGCGTGTGCCTGATTGCCCACAGCCTGGCAAAAAACCCCCTCGTGTAAACGGCTCGGGATGACCGAAGCGTTGTGTTCCATCAAACGCCTCCGAACGCGCTGACGCCGCAGCCATCCCTGCAGTCTCCGTCCGAGCACGTGGAGACGGCGGAGATTGAATAAAATTGCGTGCGACCGCGCAGTTTCTGCCGAGCGGTCATCCTCGGCGTCTGGGCTCTTGTTGGGTGGAGATGCTGGCGAGGAAACTGCGGCCGTGGCCAGGCGACAACGCGTCCTCCTCTCGTGATTTCCTGATTGATCGATCGATGCGCTTTATTGGGTCATGTGAGAGACTCCATTGAGATTCATTATCGCTCTTGCAATGAAGAGCGGTGACCCGTGGCTAGGGTTAGAGGTATACTTTGATTTATTTTATTTTATTTCGGGTGAACTGAAAATTTGCGATTTTGGGAAGTGTTACCACTGTCTGGACAGTTGGATCGATCTGACGATCGATGACGTCGATGGGACTTTAACGTGCCTTGCGCACTTTTGGTAATTCCTCGCAGAAATTTGCGTGGTGGTGGTCGGTGGGTGGATGGAATCGAACCATGCTGTCCGTGCTAAGTGGCTCAGGAGAGCGAGCGAGATGGAGCGCTGACTGTGAGAGTTACCCCTTGAATGTAAATGGTTTCACTGCATGGACATTTTTCGGTTATAAATTGCCTTCTCGACTCCGTAGATTCATGTCGTACAGCTGTATAGCTGGAGTCTCTGCCTGATTGAGAGTTCTCCTCCCAGCTATAATCTTGTGCGACGCTCTCAAAATGCAGCCACATTACCTGTAATGATTCAGGTTATATAGGGATACGCCAACGTTCCAGTGAGGCTATAGACTACGCAAACATTCATATTGACTGCTTGAATATCTCAGACGGGCTGCCCCGTCAATTAAGGCAGTAACCCGTGTAAATTGACTAAGAATAACAACAGAGAAGTCATTTTTTTTGTATTGGTCCTCAACTGCCCGTATTTTTTTTTTGTTAGAGTGCAATGCCCATCGCTGCTTCCCCGTCGCAATGTTCACGCCAGCAGCAATTCGCTGTTAAGTAAATGTTCGGCCAGAGAACGCTCGCGATTGTAGATTCGGTGAGTCCTGAGTTTTTGTTGTTGTTGTTGCGTTGATGAGAACCACGCTGGTTTGTATAGCGCTGACCCGCTCGCTTCTGAACGCGCTCGTGGAATGAATTCAAGTGGTCACAGACGCTGCGGAAGAATCTGACACCTCCCGAAGAAATAACAATTGTCTAATTGTCGAGCGCTAACCTCTTCTCTGTCCGATTATTAAGCGCAGGTTCTCAATTCACAACGAATCCCACGTCCAGCTAATTGCGTAAATCCTATATATATTCACATAGTTTGAAAGGGCGCCTCGGAAGATACTAGAAATGGTCATTTGAATAATAAACCAGGAAAAGCTTCACGCGGAGACTCCATGAATTAATGCGTGGCTTGATGCGGGAGACGAACCGAGCACCCGGAGGAAACGGAGGCATACGACGGTGCAATGTTGAAAAGCTCAGCACAGATGAATTCAAGTATCTACTGCCTGCACCGTAGGCCACATCACAGCCCAACATCGCAACACCAAGCATTCCATTGCAGTCACCCATCCAAGTAGTAACCAGGCTCAGCCCATGCTTATATTTAAACCATACGGCGGAATCTGGCGCATTCATTCAGGCTGCCAATATTATTAGGACATGGTCAAAAAAACAAACCCAACGCACACGCACGATGTTCACGAATGCGCAAAGGTGCTCGGCGGCAATAATTAAAAGCAGCGCCTCGCCTTGCGGGGAGACCTCCGCCCTTACCGTTACATGTGCGCAAAGAGCCACGAGCCGAGACGCGATATTCCACGTGAGCGAGACGTCTGCACACCCACGTCGGCATCGCGGTATCCGTGTGACCGTGAGAGCGGCACAAAGAAGGAAGAGAACCCCACGCTACTGCTCCCCCTTTTGGTTTGGGAGAGGGCCCCCCCTCCTCCCCGTCCCCGTCCGTCTTTATCTTCCTCTCAGAACGGACTTGAGACGGACGCCTTCACAGCGGCAGTAGCTGCAGCGGGAGCAGCTGTGGACGAACGGACGCGATGCTCACACGGTACTGATGCCAGGGTTTCCACTCTCTCTCTCTCTGTCTCTCCCCCCTCCCTCCTCCCTCTCGTGCGCGCGCTCTCTCTCTCTCTCTCCACGGTTGGGTTAGGAGGAGGGGTTGTGGATGGGGAGGTGTGTAGGGGATGTGGAGGGGAGCACACGCATGACGCATGACGCTGATATGCGTTCTTAACGAGCGCGCTTAGTGTAATGTGGAATTTAGGAATTTTATTGTCGCGAATCTTTTTAAATAAAGAACAGAGCGTGCGGGGTTTTTTGTTGTTGTTGTTGAACGTTTGCGTGCGTGCCGTTAATGGACACATTGTGATAATAGTGCATTCCGTGGCTTAGACGTGCGCGTACAATGCAGAGGAAGGCGGTTAAAGACTAACAATAGAACCACATTGATGTTCCGCAAGTAATCAAATCACAGGCGCTCGATACGTGTTACGATTTGAATGCGGGCCATAGCATTGAACAATTTGATAATTATTTCCACGGTCCCTTTTGTTAATCCACCACGCACGGTGAGTGCGACCGAGTCTCGAGGTTGATTTTGATGAGGGTGCTGCACTGGGATGTTTGGCCGATTCCATTCACAAGCGTGTGGCGCGTGGGATGAACGCACGCGTAGGGACCGGAGAAATTCCACGACGCACACGAACGGGATATTGGCCAAAGATCCGCACAGATGCATTTAAGAAGCCACGATAGTACTAACATCTTCTGGCTGGTCAGCTTTCATAATGCAATTCGTCTTGTTAAAAAATACGAAACCGACAACCTCTGACCGTGTGACCGCCACGTCCACACAACGCGTATATTGCGTTCACTCGGCGCGTGTAAATACTTAAAACGTGACACACACCACGTGGAGGTTTAAAAGCACACGAGATCGATGGCCATTCTGACATTTTATGATAGCTGATTGTGTGATAAAAACCCAATAGGAAAACGACATCGATTTCGCCCCCCACCTCTCCCACATTGCGTGTCCTCCTGGATGCCTCGGACATCAGGGGGACGCGGTGGTGGAGGTGGGGGGAGCAGTGACACAGCAAGGGGGCAGCCACGCGCTTCCCTCGGACCGCCAGCGATGCCCGCGGGGACTTGAGGCACCGCTGCCGTTGCGAAACTTCAGGGTGTCTTCTCGTTCTCACCCGGGACAGTTTCCCACGCGTCAGCCAGCAGGTGTGTCCTAGACGTGGTTTGATAAATCGGTGCCCAGGTAGGCACAGACGTGTTGTTTGTTGCTCTGATGTATCAATATTTCATTTAACATACAGTGCTTGTAGATACTGCGTAATGCATTCCAGTGTATGTGATAGATATTGTATACTGCATGACGTGTTGTAGTGCATTTCATCGACATTATATATTGCATGACATATTCTAGTGCATTTGATGGAAATTATACGGTATACGGCATAATGTACCCGAGGGCATTCAATATACGTGATATGCTACATCATTTATCATAGTGCAATTAATAGACATGATATAGTGTGTAACGTAACTAGTGCAATTCATTTACATTATATTCCGTACTGCATAACGCATTCTCGTGCATTTGATAGACATATTCTGCATAATGTATTCTAGTGCAATTAATATGCATTATATACGCATAACGTATTTCTCGTGCATTTGATAGACGTAATGATTTATGCATCCTAGTGCAATTAATATACATTATATACTGCTTAACATCCCATTGCATTTAATATAGAGTATAGAGTACTGCACTAACATATCTCGTTCATTTGATATACATTATTTACTGCATAACCTATTCAAGCCCATTTAATATACAATACATTATAATCTGCATAACGTATTCTCGGGCATTCAATACATACTGTTGTAGATCATCATGTTACGTAATGAATTTTCACCAAGAATAGTGATGTCATCTGGAGATGCAAAGCATGCTCCGATTTCTGTCCGTGACACTTTTCTCACGTGTATCGAAGCACGCTCATGATTAGGGCTGTCGCATATTAATCTCATGCGTCATCAGTTACTGGCACAGCTGTTTGAGTGCGCAGGCGATGCAACTGCACCTGCGAAAAGAGTGGGGGGCGGGGCGCGCGGGGGGGGGGGGGCCTTCGAGAAGTGGGGCCCCATTTCGTTTCTTGCAATAGGGGCCCATGCGAACCACGTGCACGCTACTGCACATCAGCAGCCACAACGAAAGAGAGAGAGAGAGAGCGAACGCGCAGTGGCCTGGGCCTCCGGTAATGTGAGTCTGGAGCCACGTGGGGGGGTGTGTTGAATCCGTTGCAGCTGTGCGACAGAGTTTGCACCATTATACATCACATTCAATCCCGACCACGTGCAATTCGTACACGAGGATCTTGAGAGATTGCGGCGAGCACCTCGATAGTTACAAGAAATTGTTTGTGATGTGCGGCGAGAATGAGATGAGAAAAACAGTGACAGCCACTGAATATCCGTGAGGTTGTTTCCTGCTGCTGTGTGGCGACTGGCGTAAGAACCCACAAAACAAGGGGACCATTCCACTCAAGGGTTTTCACGTACTCTACAAAATGAGACTATACACTTACCGCGAGTGTGCTTACATCAGATCGTTGCTATGTCATAAAGTAATGAACACAACATATGCACGTGCACAATGGCATTTGGATGTTAGAAACCAAAAATGGGGTTATTTTTGTTTATTTTTAAATCCTTTATATTAAGTTCGCGTGCTTGCTTGCTTGCTTAGGACCGTGCAAATCTTTCGGTCGTTTTTTTAACCCACTTCCCGTGATCCAATCGAGCTGACATTTTCCACACAGACTCGTTGTGTGTGACAATTAATTTTCGTAAATATAAAAATCCTAAATTTTACACTGTTTAGGGAAAACAAATTAAATATTTAATTACCAATTGCTTAATGGTGGCAGACAATCATCTGACGCATAGGTGGCAGCCATCTCAAGCCAGAGGACGAGAGGACTCTAGCCGCCACGCATATAAAGGATTTATAGTGAAAAACTTTGTTTTTACGGGTTTACTTGTCCTGTGTTCACATGTATCTAATAACGATCCTCTAGATGGGATCTCTAGCGCTCCGCGCACCACTATCAAGCTGGCAGCCCGAGTTAAATTCCCATCCGTGGCTGACATCAGTGGCGAGTGACATATGAAGCAGTTGTGCCCCTCCCAGCCCCCTTCACCAACATGCACTGACTCTTTCGATGTACAAGGTGGTCCAGATGACCCCCATTGAATTGTCTAAAACGTAATATTGTTGTATACAATGGGTGTGAAAACAGAAATGAATAAGAAATGAATAAAAAATTAGGAATCAATTAATTGGGGGAGAGGGGGTCACATGACATATGGACCACGTTGTACAATACGGCCAAACAGATAGGCCTTCATCCAGCAGTGGATTGAAGCAGGGCAATATATAAATGCATGGCAGGATGGTATCCACACTTTCATCATCTTACCATCACCACCATCTAGTGTTTAATTTCAGCTGGAGCAGCTCAGATCATTGCTCAATGAGTTAATTTGGCACTTCATGTTTTCTTCATCACATGAACCAGTTCGCAGGCTAATAGGACTACAGCGTACAACAACACAGCATTATAATACAGGCTATGTATGGATAGGCTTAACTCCTATTCTAGTTGTAGTGCCTTATGCCGATAATCCCTCCTCCAAGGCTGCCTAGCGGCGTTCCGTGAAATGCTGAGTGACAAATTAAAGCCCCTGCCACCCTCCCTGCGTGATTCGATCGCCGTTCACCAGCCAGCGAGAACCAATTAACAGATCACAATTGCATCATAATTGCATTCAGCTTATGCAGCGGTATAAGCTCACCTCTCAGCATGTGAACATTATTATATTCTTAATTAAACCAGGTAAAGGCGGCTGAGCTATGCGCTCTGTTTGAGAGGCGACCTTATCGTACGTGGGAATTTATATTTGAAGCCAAATAATCTCAACACACCGTTCGAAATAGTTGAGAGCAAAACGCGTCCACCACGGGGGAAAGAGATAGCGAGAGATACGAGATCCAAATATGCAACGGGCATCGTCAGGGTCTGGATCTGGATCCAACCAGTGGCGGATTATGCTCGTAGCAAAAGTAGCTACACATGTAGTAGCTACGGGCCCCACACCTTCAAGGGCTCCTCGCTAAATGCTTTCAAGCTATCAATTCCAGTTGAGTGATTCTGCACTTGCTCTATTACTATAGTACTATACTGCCTTCAATTTTGATGAACGACTGTGTGTTTAAGGTTAGCGATTTGTCGTATTATCTGGCCGTATAGCAAATGAAAACATACAATTACTTTACTATTCAAGTTCAAAATTTGTGTTTTAATATTTATGTTTTATTTTATTTATGGCCCCTTTATAGCATGTGCTAAAGGCCCCGCACGAACTTAATCCGGCACTGGATCCAACCCACGCACTCCTGCATAGCAGGCGAGGGAGATTAACATCTCGCCACCACGCCCGCCCCCCCACCATCTTATCTCCACCGTACTCTCTAAAGTCATTGACACGCTGCTCTGGGTATACCGAGGCCGCTTTAATTGCGGCAATTCAATCGGTCGCTGCCGAAACGTCGATAGCTGTTTGCGGTCTTTCCTGCGGCACCCCGCGCAGTGTGTATGCGTTGAACTTCTTTCGCACCATACGTAGCCAACCGTGCTAATCGAGTGGGGGAGCTTGCCCTGCCACCCCACCGTGTCCCAGGCCGAGGGGTCTCCGTGGGCGCTTGAAGATCAGCAGGGCAGCACTGGGGAGCCGGTCGGTTGGCTGCGTTAAGCGAATTATTAATCGTTCTTTAATTTGCTTCTGACAGCAGCTTCCCCACCCTCCAATCCATTGCTGGATAAGGGCCTCCCCACATACAACCACGTGGGGTCCTCTGTAAGCCGTCACCATTGGCGTCTCGTGCTGTGCGTGAAGCGTTGATGATGTTCAGGGCCACCGTAATTGTCACGGTCTGTAATTGGCTACAATCCGTCACGTGCCGCGTCGTGCAGCCCCTTTCCCGTACCGTGCAGAGATAGTCGGGGGTTGGTGGGAGGGGGGCGGCGGACGGGGTTTTTTGACCATACTTCACCGCGCTGGTCAGTCGTCGGTTGGTGACGCTGCGGGGAGCAGAGACGTGGCCGCATGGACGACTCGAGCAGACGCCGGGATTTTGCTGCCACTGCACTTTACTGCTCACCACGTAGCCCCGTAGGTGCCCTGTTGTGTCACCGTTGTCATCCATCCAAGCACCATCCAGGCTCTCGCCTGCTTAGACTCCGAGATCTGATGAGATTGAGCGCGCAATTCAGGCAATTTAACCAGACGCGCTATTTCTCTGTTCATTTCACAAATCACATTGCCACCGACTCGCCGGCACGATCACTCAGAACTGTGGCAGCAAGCAGCGCGCCAACCTTGTCAGATAACAACCCCAGAATATCGTGTCCCTGTACTAACTCGCAAGCCCCTTCTACCCGCCTCTTTTATGCCGTTCAAAGTTCATTGCACGTCACCCTCCTCTTTCTGTATTCCCACAACCGGAGTAAGCTGAATAAAATGAATAACCAAAGCTGCTGATACGATGGGGGGTGGGGGGGGGGTTGTGTGTGCAGTCATTGGTGACTGTGCTGAGGCCATCAACTCAAGGACCCGGATTATTCACGGATGGCTGCTGGGACTCAAACCCAGGGTATCAGCAGTGCCGGCTCAATGCTCTTGACATGGCATTATGCCCCCCCCTCACCCCCGTCCTTCCCTCTCTGAGCCATCCAACAACCTAGCAACCACTCGCCTTTCCACCGAGCTACGGTGTGAACCATCTTTACATTCAGCACGGGGCCTTCTCCGTTCGGGAAAAGTCAAAGGGCGCCAGCCAATGAGTGCACGCTCAGTCGGGGCGATACACATTCTCTCACATCGCGCGGCATTCTGCTGGCCAGCGCTTCGGGGTGAACGCGCGTGACGTTGTGGGACACGAGGAATTGCCCACAATGGAGGGTGTTTTTGGGTTAGACCGCGTCAATATAAACGTGTCCTCACTACCAGCCACCACCCTGCACAGCCAATTTGTAAGATTTGTCACGTGAACAAAATGTGCCAATTAGTTACGAGTACAGCACACCGGTGTATTGGAGAGCAAACCCAAAACACCGAGTTCATCTACAGTCACATTTACGCGATCTGACCCAAAAACCTCTTTGATGGATAATATTGGCCGCGAAAGCGTACTACGTGTGAAATGAGGAATTGGATCGGCGTCATGCAGCGGGTGAAGCGCTTTGCGTGTCAATGCCCTGCCTGTCCCGAGTACACACGGTTGAGACGAACGTGTGAAATCCGAAAAGACGCGATTTTTTTTTTGAAACTGAAAAAAGGCAGTGGCTCAAGAGGTCACAGCATTGAGCTGGCACACACCGAGATCCTGGGCTTGAATCTGGGTTCTAGTAACTATTTTATTAAACGGGAGTTTTAAGTATTATAAGTTGATGGTCTCGGCCCAGTCACTGGTTGTCGAGCTTCTTTCGCACCGTACGTAGGCAACCGTGCTAATCGGAAGTGCACTGATGACAGCACTGAAGCATATTAAATTTGTTTCATTTTCAGTTAACTTGGGGAGACTTCCAGCTCTTAGAATAAAAAAAAATTGCCGTGAATTCCATGCGATAAACATCCCGACAGCAGGGTCGACAGTGCATATAAATGAGGTCACTTAAAGGGAGCTCACACGTATTTCTGTGAAGTCTGGTTCCACGGGGTATTTTCTGTGATACAAGGGAGTTCCGAATAGACACTTCGTGACGTGACACCGATAATGCAATTGAGTAAAAAAAGAGAATGCTTTCACATTAAAAAATAACTACAAATTAACCAGGGTCTCCTGTGGACAGACATGAATGTTGGCATAGCGCTACGACGTGGCCTGACCCCGAAAAAAAACGAATATGGGTCAACACAATAAAGCACACACATACATCACAACCATGACTGGGCTCCATCGTGACGTCACCTGCTGTGTGCGTGCGTCCCAGCACCCGAATGAAGGGGACTCCAATTAAGCAGCAGTCCCCTCGGGCCACGTGACCCCCCCCCGCCCCCCGTAGTGACGCGTCGTGGGTACTCGTTAACTCGGGCAACCCCGGCGGAGGAGCAGGGGAATCTGCACAGGCAACTGGGAGGATGGTCCCAGGCGGCTAATGATAATTGCGGCTGACGCTGCTGGGCGCTTCGGTGATGAGATGTTAACTACCTCGCCTGGTATACAGGAGGTCGTGGGTTCGTTCCCGACCCTGGCCATGCCTGTATATTTGGAGTTTGCGTGTCTCTCTCTCATTATCATCGTGGTGGCTAGGAGATGTTAACTACCTCGCCTGATATACAGGAGATTGTGGGTTCGATCCCGACCCTGACCATGCCTGTATATTTGGAGTTTGCGTGTGTTCCTCTCATCATGATCGTGGTGGTGGCTAGGAGATGTTAATTACCTCGCCTGGTATACAGGAGGTCGTGGGTTCGTTCCCGACCCTGACCATGCCTGTATATTTGGAGTTTGCGTGTCTCTCTCTCATCATCATCGTGGTGGCTAGGAGATGTTAACTACCTCGCCAGGTATACAGGAGGTCGGTGGGTTTGATCCCGACCCTGACCATGCCTGGATATTTGGAGTATGCGTGTCTCTCTCTCATCATCATCGTTGTGGCTAGGAGATGTTAACTACCTCGCCTGGTATACAGGAGATCGTGGGTTCGATCCCGACCCTGACCATGCCTGTATATTTGGAGTTTGCGTGTGTCCCTCTCATCATGATCGTGGTGGTGGCTAGGAGATGTTAATTACCTCGCCTGGTATACAGGAGGTCGTGGGTTTGATCCCGATCATGACGGTGCTTCTGTATTTGGAGTGTGCGTGTCCTTCTCCCCGTGGTCGCGTGGATTTTTCTCTCCACAGTTAGAATAATGCGGTTAGAGTATTTGTCTGCTCTACATTTCCACGTGATAAGCCACTTCGTTGGGCTATCATTTGTGGTCAGGCCGCTTCTGAAAAAAAACGAAATCGCTCAGTTGGCCTTACCTGGTAAGATAAAACAATTACATGTCCTATACCTCCTGATATTCCCAGGCAGTTGAGTTGATGATAATGCGAGCGATGGCTGCATCTCTCTTCACATTGCGCTTGTGAATCGACGCGAAGTGTATGTTAATCGAACGGCGTGCGGCATATATAGAGATGAATATGGTCAATTGCGTTGCATATTTTGCACCGATGTGTAACAACGTGCGGAGCGCCGGGTGGTTAAAACACAGCAGAGGTGGCACAGTAGCCGGTACAGGTGGGTGCATCTGCCAGTCATCTCAGTCGGTCAACCCCATGGCACCTGGGTCTGTCCCGTGACCTCTTTGTCAGCGGGCGTTCGACACTTCACGTGGGCTCAAAGTGCACCTAGCCTGGCACAAGCGCCGTGGTAACGTCACCGCCACTTAGTGGCGAATGGCGGTTGATGTTGTTGTTGTTGTTTCTGCTGCCACAAACTCGCCGCCGATTGCGCGTGTAGCTGCGTTGCAAAGGGCGACGGCTCTACAGTTAATGCAGCACGTTCCACACGTGAGCTGCCTTTAATTGCCTATTAATCGGCTACATTATTTCCGCCGGGACGAGGTGATGGGAGGGGGGGCAGGAGAGTCGCGGTAGAGAGTTGCCGGGCAGATGCGTGTGGGGTGGCTGGGTGGGTTGGTTGACGGTAAAGGCGGTGCTTTTTTTTATCCGCA
Source organism: Lampetra fluviatilis (assembly GCF_964198595.1). Classification (NCBI taxonomy): domain Eukaryota; kingdom Metazoa; phylum Chordata; class Hyperoartia; order Petromyzontiformes; family Petromyzontidae; genus Lampetra; species Lampetra fluviatilis. The sequence continues at coordinate 12,774,626 of NC_136285.1, read as the reverse complement.
TCAATTCACGCCTTCTCAACGCCTCCCCAAACGCCGACACAAATCTCCGTTCAAACTCGCGGCTATAACCGCTCTCCCTGGATCATCAGCCGAACAAGACAAACGAAAAAATGTCTCACAGTCTGCCGGCATTGAAGGCGCAGAGAGCGGACCCGCCCGTCGCAGAATCCTTGAGGTTCGTCATTGCACTTTACACGCGCAGTTGCGAAACGGGGTGCTCGCTCGCTCGCCAGAGGTCGCAAACGGGTTTTGATTCCTTACCCGTACCCGTACCCGGCCGCACCAGGGTCGCAAACGGGTACCCGTACCCGGCCGTACCCGTACCCTACCCGTATCCGGCCGGGTACGGATAGGGTACGGGTATCGGGTACCTGATTGCGACCTGAAGCCATGTTGCAGGCGCGGGTGGGTTGATTCTAGGAACTTGAATTGTGAGAAGAGACAAGACGTTGGGAAATGAGTGACAAACGGTTACTCACCAGTGACTCACGGCATACCCGTACCCGGCCGCACCAGGGTCGAAAACGAGTACCCGTACCCGGCCGGGTACGGGTAGCCAGGTATCGGGTAGGGTACGGGTATCGGGTACCCGGTTGCGACCTCTGGCACTCGCTCGCTTTCTCCACCGCCGTTGCGCTGGGACGGTGCCAACACAAATGAAAAGGCCCACAAAGCACACCCCTTGGACGGAGAGAGGGCGACGAGGCGCGGACGCTTTGCTGATTGGACCCCCTAATCATGGGGTAGCCTGCTCGCGTTCAATCGATGCAGAAAAACATCCATTTGTCGTAAGTACTCCGCGCTCCTAACGCTTTCCACATTTGTGCTCTCGCCAATGTGGCGTAGTGACTACGTTATCATCGGCCAGTGGAGTGCCAGCAATCGGTCAGGTGGAGACCCCCAATATTTGATTTGTCTCGCACGGTCGCACCTTGGGGGCTATTGGATATCACGGGTCATCTTGCCTAATCGCGTCAATCATTACGCGCACGGTCTCGAACATTTAAAGCTGTAGGGGCGCTCCGTTGGCAAGGAGGCCCCCAACTCGTAGCTTTGGCCACCAACCCGCGCTGACGTAAACAACCGAAACAATTTTGTTTACCAGGTGAAGCCCACTGAGTTATTAGCTCTTTTCCAAAGGTGACCACGCCACACGAGAGCTCACCAAACTGCTTGACCATCAAACGTGGGAACTTATAGTGGCAGCTAAATAATCTGAACGCACGTTTCTAAATGTGGAGGGCAAAACCGGAGGGCCGCAATAAATAATAAAGTAATCTACGCGAGAGAGAGACTACACACGCACTCAAAATATACAGAAATCGTCAGGGTCAGGGATTGAACCCAGGGGCTCCTGCGTACTCGTCAAGGATTAACAGCACCTGTGCTGCACACCCATAGTACAAGTGCTGTTCAATGCGCGGCGCCGTGGCCTCGTAACCACCCTGGTTGAGTACGTATGTTGAACGTCTTTCGCACCGTACGTAGCGAACGTGCTAAACTAGTCCACGGTAGCGTGAAGGCGGTGCTTCCTGCTCAAGCGAACATGAGGTCGTGCTCATCCCCTTGTTCACATCATAGAGCTGGAAATTCCACGGTCCTATAATGGGAGCAAGTACACGCCGAGTACAACCACTCATCATCACGGCCGTGGAGCATCGTGGTCAATAAAATGAATGAACACATGTGCAGAACTCCCTTCGTTTCTGTACACGGGCAGCCAGTGGTGCTGACGAACACACAACGTTGAATAATTATGCAGAAGTGCTAACCGAAGCTTCGTTCATACCACCCCCACAGCGCGACCATTGTTGACTTCTTACAACGTTCTACTTAGTCTATAGACAGTGAGGGGATGAAGGGCCACGTGGAGCCCTGAAAGCGACGTGAATTTTGCCATCTTCCGATTGTTGGCCGCACGATCTATTGCCATTCGCGTGCACCTGGCCAGTGATTATTATTTTGCCGGGCATGTGACTTTACGAATTGTCATCATTCACAGGTCACGCCTTGTGTATGTATGTTTGTTGAACTTCTTTCGCACCGTACGTAGTCAACCGTGCTAGTCGGAGGTGCTTTGATTCCAGAATAAGTTCCCTTTCGTCTCGTTGTTACCATCTTGTTCGCACTTGTTCAAATCAGTTTTATGTCTGTGCACTTTATTATCCTCCATAAGCTTCACGTAACATTAGCTTCTGGAATTCAAAGTCATACAATTCGCAAAAAAGCAATCGATGCATGATTAAATGCCCCAATTCATACAACATTGTTGTGAATGTGTAATATCACGACTAATAACATCATCGTCAAGGGGCAATACTCTCGGCACATCGGCGTTGCTGTTGTGCCAAAAACGCGAGCGATGAATCTGTCACAGTTAGTGAATTCATATAATGAGCTCGGCTCAAGTAAACTTGCGAGTTTGATAACTCCTGGGCCACGGATATTGGCACGCGGCTAGCGACAACTCTCAAACCCGTCAACGGGCCCGCTCTCTCTCTCTCTGTTTCTCTCTCATGTTCTTTTAAAACCGGATGAAATGTGTTCATCCTTTTAACCTCATTAGCGGTACTGTAACGCAAATGAGATGCCCCTTCGCGAGCGCTCGAGCGGGACCCGAATTTACCTGGAGACTTCCACCGAGGGACAGTTGCTGCTGGAGACTTCCATCGAGGGACTAGTCGATGTTGCCGTGCTACGGCTCTTGCGCCATAACTCGAGCGCTTAAATCCGCGTTCGCCACCCGACCCGCACCTGTGCGCTCTGTGCCACGCACGCGCCTCAGCCATCGGCCAGCGTCCGACTCGCGACGAAGCCGAACCAAGACGAACCGCGCTTGGGCGTTGACCGTTTTGCGCCGCGGATTTCGGGAGTTAAATTCCGTCACCGTTTTACCGAAGGATCATTGGCGTCTCGTTGCAGCAACCGTAAGGGGCTGTATGTCGCATACTAGTTGATGTCTTTTTAAAATATATATTTAGATTATCTTTGTTCACATTTCCCACGCGTGGTACAATTCCAACAAAAAAAATGGAAATAATAATATGAATAAAATAATAAATAATTTCTATTATTATTTCCTTTTTTCATATTTTTTTTTTTTACCTACGTGACTTTACCGAAAAAAACCTAAGAGTATGAATCCTTG